>NW_009611003.1:9611-19675 GCF_000690535.1 Cariama cristata | reverse complement strand
CAGGAAATGTCTTGCTTTGTCAAACACATTGTTGTACTTTTTCTTTTATCAGGATGCCAGAGTCCTCATCTCTCATCACAGCACAAGGTGGCAACACTGCACCATCTGTTCTTCCAGGACAAAACCACTGAGCTTTCAGTTTATTTCCCAACCGAACAGGTAGGAACCGCATGCACCCTGGGTGTATTTTCGCAGTTTTTGTAACAGTCATTTCGAAGACAGCATGTAACCTGTCAGCATGCCTGAAAACCTCCGACCAGAACTCCTCAGCATCTTCACTAACACCGTGCTCAGGACAACCCAAAGTCAGCTCGGGCAGAGTGAGCATCCCCAACTTTGCACTCTCCAGTCTCCCTTCTGTCACCTGGCATCACCTTGAGCATGCAAATGTGCTTCACTGTAGAAACTAAAGCTTCTCAGGTTGCTTTTATTCCTTTCTGAGGCCAGAGTACTTACTCATAGCAGTATCACAGAAATGTACAACCTGCTCCAGAGAAATCTAGCTGCTGACTTCTACAGTATGTGCTCTGTGAAATGGTGAGAACAAAGCAAAACCGGTAACATCAAATGAATATACCAGCCTCACCGTGACACCTAAAAGACAGCTATTACCATTTCTGCATTCAAGACTACAAAGAATGGTTCCAAAAGTTCATTTAAAAGTGTTGCCTTGTCTTACCTGCCTACAGAGTTAATTGAGATAAGGAAGACCAGTATTCAGTACACTTCCTACAGATGGCCAACTTCAGCCATACAACTGCTTATGTCCTTCAGCCTCAAGGGAAGCCAGTATCTGGTGGTCTTGGACTAAAGGCAGTCACAATTGCTCACGACTCTCTCAAATACAGATGCCATAGCAGGATATTAGAATATCGTCTGAGGATTTCTAGCTATCCCAGCCATACAGAAGATTATAATACACTAACACAAAGCCAAGTTCATCTTCAAAGAGGGATAAACTGTTCTTTTCCTTTTCTCCTGTCTGTTGATGACTCCCAGTACTTCATGCTCTTATTTTCATATGTACCTTGTGAAATCCATCAGGGTGTTTAAGATGACAATTTATACCATTAATATTTCTCTGTACACACACATACATGGTAGCACAGATTCTTCTTATAGACATCACGAAAGCAAGCTAGTCCATGGGATGTTTTGTATATTAGAAATAGAGCTAAAGAAAAAGTACTGCTTACACGTTTGAGTTTGAGACATCCCTTGCTGCTAGCTAGAAGAATCTCTATGAAAAATCTTACAGAAAATTCTAGGTTTATCATACTGAAAGCTCTTGACAGGTAACTGGTTAAACAGGATGTTAACTCAAATGCACTCGGAAACCTCTGACAGTGCTTTGTGTATATGTAAATAGTGTCACAAATGCAAAGTTAAAAGACAGAAAGGCTACACTTGAAGTTCTCACGTGTATATGAAAACTTGAGAGAGAAAAGGAGAGGGCAAAAAAAAAAGGAAAAAGCTCCAACGCATAAAAAGCTATAACACTTATATTATTTATGAAGCTGAATGTTAACCAATTACCACAGTAGTTTGTTTGGGAAGTGTACAAGGAGACAAGTATGCAATCACAAATACAACCCTCCTCCTTCCCCTAAAAGGGAGCAAGGAGGTGACTTTGTGTCTTTTACAGCTATAACCTGGAAAAACACCACTACACTTTGAAATTAATTTCTCACAAGTCAAGAAATGCCAGCACCTGTAGAATTAAACATTACCTTAGCTAAAAACCTTGCCAGCAAATTCTTCTCCTCCAGGTAGCACTAAAGAAGTGACTGGCTTCTCTTGTGGGATCAAACACATCACATTGTTCACCCTTGGTAGCAAAGGTTTTCTTGCTGAACACCTAGTCTTAACTGAGGTGACTCTGTTAGCAGATGGGAGGGAATGGGAGCAGCTGTCTTCACACCAGCTGTCAAACAGATTTTGTTTTTGTAGCGCAAGTCACCACCCTTCTGCCTCACAGCTATGCTGCAGGGAGTCTGATCGTTGTGGGCAGACAGAGTAGTGAAAGAGGGAGGGGGAAAACAAAAAAAAGATGATGGTGGACTGTTACAAAAGTCTATAACTAGAGGACAGTTCCTAAGAGGAACACTAGTGCAGTAAACTAATAATTAAACCAGGTTTCCAACTCTTTCCTGCATCAAAAATTTTACAGTTCACTAGACATCATTTCCACCTTTTCCTCTGTAAGGACAGAAACAAGTTTTCCTTCTTTCCCCAGCTGCTTATTTTCATGAAACTTATGGAAATATTCTTTCCCCACTTTGCTGCTTCTCTGTCAACTCTGATGGAAATCAGCCAGTACGTCCAAAAATCATCAGGAACAGGTTTAGATTCTCACACAAAGCAGCTTTACAGTAGACAAACGCATTTCCTTAGTAAAACAGACCAAGGATCTTTTCTCTTCCATTTCCCATTTGCTGGAAAGGGTTAGGGAAAAACTGTTGACAAGAAAAAGGACAAGATTCACCTAACCAAAAGAAGACCCCAAAGTAGGACAAACAAGTCAACCGCCCAAAAGTACGTATCTATTTCTGTCCTCTGTGTACAAAGAAAGTCTACAGAGACTAATTCAGACTTAAACATCGGCCACATAGGAATCTGAAGTGAAGCAAGAGGTATCCCACGCCCAAGGACATCCCTGCAGGATGCCAGCACAGCCAGCCCTGTGCTTCCTCTCCAGAAGGCTGCCCACAGCCCCTGACCCACCACCTGCAGATGAATCCACGAAATTTGCTTCCCTACTGTTTGTTATTGTTCAGCACTGGCCGATGTCAAGATCGGTGACAGCTCTCCTTTCCACTCCACTGCTGCTGCTGCTCCAGTCACTCTGAGGAGTCAGAGGCAGCACATTAAAAAGTCAGAAAAGCCAGAATCTTGTTCAAATGGCCTTTATTTATAGGGACGCTTATTAGATAGCACATGAGCTACCCAACACTATCAAGAGCTTAAACACTCATTGAACAGACTAACTTTTCAAAAGGATGCTTTCTGTAAATAGTGTCTAATACAGGTGTTCACAGCCAATTAGCAGCAAGGTGAAACTGGGACGGGTACAATTTTCTTCCCATTAGTGTTTGGGTAACACAGTTCTCATACGATAAAATACCTACAGGCTGGGGGCCAGTCCGTCCTTGAAAAATATCTTTTGACTGTCAGAATTATTTCTGACTGTCAGGTTATTTCAATGCTACACAACTTTGCTACTGCCCAGCAATCTCTGGCTTGCACTGCTGTGAACTAAATGTGAAAACAACCAGAATGGACCTGTATCTTGCCTCTCTTTGCTTACCTGCATCACTGTGATGATTACATATTGTAGAGGGAAATGAAGCATCTGGTCTCAGGTGTTTCAGGCGCACTAGCTTATTTTCAGCTAATAGGAAGGAGCAGAGCCTGGTTCATAATGGAAAAATCAGCTTCCGGAAAAAGCCTTGCAGTTTTAAGTGAAGTTTTGTTCTAATGGCAAAATGAGGCACGAAGGCAGGGCCTATAACCCTACTTCTTCCTGCAAACCAGCCTCTTGCACTCACCATCTTTTATTTGCACACAGATCACATACCAAGGATTTTCATCGGACTAAGCAGGATGCATAGCAAGACCTAGTAGAGATGCTATTCGTTAGTCACAACGTTTGGGAGCAAAAGGTTCAGGCCCAGCCTTGTTCAACCTCTGCATGTCCTACAGGCTACACTGCCTGCTTTTCTCCAGGAATTCATATTGATTTCTTCCCAAAATTAATTCCCTTAAAGAACTGAATGGCACATAGGACTAAATCATTTATTACCTTTTTTTTCTGGCTAACTATGACCTTCCACCAGCAGATCAAATCTGATTTGTTAGAGACTGGGAATATTTGGAATCTATCTATCAGGAAATTTGGAACCCTAGTACAAGAGTGCAACACAGGATTAGCAAGGGAGAGTTGCTTACCGTTACTGTGCTGCAATGAGTGTCTCGTCAAGTGTCAACACTGCAAACATTTCTATGCATATTCACACATGTGAGTAACTCTATTGACTCCGGTGCTGGATGCAAAGAATGTAGCCTCAGAAATGTGATGGAAAAAAAGAATTTCTCTTTGGCACACAGTTAGTATTTGAGCTGACTTTAATCATGTATTTCACCTAAACACTCACATTTTACTGTCAGATTATTTCAATCAACTGCATCATACTCCTGCTCCTAAGAAAATAAATTGTCACAAGATAGAAATCACTACAGTAGAAGACTAGCACAGTGGTCTGCAGGACGAGTGACTGCAGTGGACAAAAAGCCCACCAAGTAAATAAGCTAAATTAGCAATTTTAATAAATTTTGGTCTGCAAGGAAGATGCCTTACTTTTCAGTGCATAGTCCATGCAAAAAAATTCATCCTTGCATACCTAAAAGTCAGATGCTAAATAATAGGCCTGATTTCCAGAAAAATACAAATGCTCACTACCCCTGAAAGCCAGGTCATTTTTATTTGAATTTCTATCTGCAAGCACTGCTATCTGCAATGCACAGCAGATCTACGTGAAGTAAACTGCAATGGTATTTTCACTTGAAAATTGTACCCATTTTTCCAAACAGTCCTGCCACAGCACATTATCTCCACACAGTATTTGCTCAACAATGTTCAAAGATCCATAACTAAAAGGAAAATAAATTCAGCTCCCACAAATATGCAATGTGTTTGCCAAAACTTACCAAAAGATTCTCTGGTTTGAGGTCCCTGTGGACAATGCTCTTGCTGTGAATATAAACCAGTGCCTCACACAGGTCAGTGATCATGACAGCAGCATCATGCTCCGTGAACTTCACACTTTCTATGATTGCATCAAATAAGTCCCCTCCTGGGACATACTCTAGGATTAGGTAGATCTCAGCTTCTGTCTCGTACACTTCAATTAAGCTTACTATATTGGGATGAGAGAGACTCCTAATGATCAGAATTTCACTTTCCATCATGTCCTCTTTCCCCTTCAGCTTGGATTTATCAACAATTTTCATGGCATAGATCTGATTGGAGTCACAGTGGCGACATTCCTTCACCACTGCAAAGTTTCCATCCCCAATAGTTCTGCCAATCTCATAGTGTTTTTCCACATCACTTCTGTTTTTAATGACATGCCTCCGGCTCGAGTTTTCCAATCCCTGAGCCTTGTTCTCTTCTTTATTCACTCTGCGCTCCCCTGTTTTTTCTCGTCGCGTCATGTCACACTCTCTACCCGTGATATTCCCCTCTCTTCTGGCACCCTCCTCTTTAGCCCTTGGTCCCTCTCTGCCCTCCCTATGTGTTTTAGATGGTTTCTCAGCATCCCTCAGGGCATCTTTCTTTAGCCAACCGCTTTGGTTCATCACGCAGCTACTTCCATTCTCTTCCTTCGCTTCATGAGTTAGTTGCAGCCCTTCTACAGCATTCTTCTTGAATTTTACTACTTCCTTCCCATGGTTTTCATGTTTCTCCACATCCCTTTCCTTCTCAATGCTCCTTTTTTGCTTCTCCAGCCCTTCACTAATGTTCCTATGTAGAGGCTTCCACATCCTCCTACAGCCATTATCTTTCCAACCAACTTCTTCACCTTCCAGACAAGTTTCTGAAGATCTTCGGCAATTCCTGATTTTTGCATTTCTTTCTAAGTGGTACCTCTGACATGCACCTGTGTTCAGGTCTCTGTTCTCAAATGGGGCCTCAGCTCGCGTTTCCCTTTGTAACTTTTGTCTGGCCTGCCTTTCCTGTTCACACTTCTCACACCTCGCCACCCCCTCTGAACTCTCTTCTAATCGCTCCTCAGGACTTCTCTCATGGTTAAGGTACCTCTCTCGTGTTTTTCTAGAAGGCTTTGCTCCTGGGTCACTACACCAGCTCTCTCTAGTCCACTTTTTTTTGGTTCTTATTTTTTCCTCTTGTTTTGCCTTGGCTTGACTTTTTCCTTCATGTCCAGCTATCAATTTGGGAGACATGCCATCGCTGCAGTTCTTGGTATTTTCTGTCTCATCAAAGCCACTGTCCACTTTGGGAGCCTTGTCATACAGCCTGCTCTTCAGTTTTTGAGACTGCTCCTCATTCTGCTGAATGGCAGCACTGGCAGCATAAGGATTTTCAGGGTAAAGTTCTTGTAATACCACTTCCAGGTTCTTCAAAGTGAGGGGCTCCCTCCCCATAGCTATGAATGCATCACCTTCCCTGAAGAAGTCAGAAACGCTCCGGATTTCTCTGCCTCTCAGATTGTAAAGCTTTCTCACACGGTCATTCTTCCAGCGTGGAAATCCCAGAGCTTCTGAAATATCAGCCATCAGCTGTTCAAAGGTCTGGACCGATCTCCTGTTGAGAAGCAAGGTTATCCTTCTGAGTGTATGTCCACCAGGTTTCACCACTGTAATAATCCTTGGCTTCACAGGACTGTGCTCTGAATGTATCGTGTGGAAACCATTACGGGGATTAAAAAACGGGGACCTACGACTGCTTTCACTCAAACATGGTTTTCCATAGTTTCCATGACTGACAGCAGGACAGGTCCCTTGTAGTTTCCTCTCTTTTACTTTTGAGCTTGCATTGTGCGACGAATGGTCAAATAAGCCTCGGCGTCCTAAAGCAAACAAAGGCAGGCATATTATTCATTTTGCATCATCAGATCTTTCTGAGTAATAGTTTTCTACGTATCAGTGTATGTGACCTCAGAGGGTAAGGGTAGGTGCGTTCAATGCTTATAAAGAACTTTAACCGCCACTAAGGAGCAACTCCACGTACATGCAACTACAAACATTTTCAAGTCTGTGAGAAAAATGTAAATGCACTTTGTGACAGAGAAATGCTTTTTTAAAAATAAGAATATTGGAAACAAATAGATTCTTCTCCTAAATCCTCCCATCTTCCAGAAATCCTCAAAAAAACCGGGGTTGCTTGTGCCAGGATTGCATCTAGATTGTTTAGCATTCTCTTATGAATCTACCTACCATGAACACACTCAATTCCTTTCTGAACCCAATTACAATTTTGGCCTCTGTAAACCCTGTGGCAACAAGTTCCACAATTACGTTGCATGAATTAAAAGAAACTAATTACTTCTGGTTTAAAATTGCTACCAGATGGCTATGTGTGTGCAACCTTATATTCTTATAACTAATTATTTCCTCTTCACCTTCCCTGGACCATTCATTTAGTTTCTAGACTTCTATAACAAATCAAGTAAATGAGATTTTTTTTTTTTTAAAAGCATTAATTTTGCTATAATTTTACAGCGATATTATAGTACATTTAGGAGTAATGTAATTTAATTTTTTCCCTTAAAGAAAAGCCATCTTGCTTTTGTTTGATAATTGGAGTCCTGGTTTTCCAGTATTTTAGTTTGACTTTTTTATTCTAAAAATTATATAAAATCATACAAAGTCCTGAATATCCTCTAGTGACATGAACAATTTTCCCTCCAGTATTTCATCTTAGAACACCAACCAAAGAAAACAGTGCCATTAGTTATGTGTAATTCTGAAAGGGAAAAACCCAAAACATAGCACGTGGTTACGGACAAACCAAGCTATAAGATAATTCACTGTCTATAAACACAACAATAAGCTAAGAATAAAAACGTCCCCTTGAAGTACTCTGATTTCTTGTACTTACTGAGATTAAAACCTGATTACAATGCAATTCTTTTAGGTCTCAAGAAATAAACTTTCAGAATGAGATCACAGAGTGCTTCCAACTCCATCTAACAGTCTTGCAGTTCAGTTGGGAACAAACATTCAATATGTATGAACTAACAGGACCAAGCCACAAGAAAGCAGCCAGAATGACTACCGAACCATCACAAGGAAATTCCCTTACACAAATGGCTTATCTCCCAGAGAAACTCACCCATTTTCATACGTTACTGTGATTACATTGTCACAGTGCAGTGGGCAAACCCACAAAGGAAAATCTGCGCATATGAGCATTCCTCTTGGTGCTAAGGTTAACACACACACATGTTCAAGAGTTCTGTCAAGATTAAGCCTACTACGTTTTGGTTTTCAACTGCTGAAAATCCATTTTCAGTGCTTCAAGCTATGTATTTTTATTTGTTCTTTTCACCAAGGCATAACAGAGTGAAGAGGAAACACGCCTCCTCACCTAGAACAATAACAAAAGGAAAAACTACAAGTGCTGCAGGATTCACTCGCTCTGCCTCAAAAAATTGCATAGCCAAACGGGCAGGGAAGGAGTGGGGGAAGCACCCGAGGAGACACTGCTACAGACCTCCACTCTGCTCTTGGCTTTGCTTGACATAGGATGACGGATGCATCTTAGTTGTAATGCTCTCACTAGCTAAGCACTGTGTGCCCCTCAGCACGTCCCTCAACCCTTGGCTTCATCTTCCTCTGCCAAATGAGATAGATGCTTCTTTTCCAAATAAATATTACAAAGAAGCCCAGCTGCCAGCACGCTGATTGAAGACGTAAGCATTATATAAGAGCTACTGGTGACTAATGCTTGGTGGTTGTACCAGTTATTTCTGTCTTCATTCTGCTTTTTAAGGATAATCTCTTGTTATCAAAAGATAACTACATATGTGCTAGTGATTTTTCAGCAGATATTTACATTCCAACCAGAATAAAGACTACTGTGAATGGAAAAAAAAATAAATAAATTCAGATGTAATAATAGTTCTCTGAAATCTAAATCAACTCCAGAACATGTTGGTTACCAGGAACTGACGAAGCTCTGAATTTAATCAACATTTCCAGATTCTTGCATACCCACTGTCATCAAAGCATTATCTTGCTTATGGGAACAGCGTGTGACATTTTTACTGCTTATAATCTTGGTACAACATAAAAACAATGCTGCACTAATAATGACTTCTCCCACAGATTATGTTTCTCCCAACTAAGCTGCCATTATCACACCTTTCTATAAACCATTCATTTTAAGCGCCTGGTTGCACTGTTGATTGTTGCAATTACCCAAACATCAATTATGTTTCCTTCCTTCACTAAATCGGCTAAGCTTTAAACAGAAACCAAGTTTATTTTTTAATTCTATAACTAATGGAATTAGAGCACTTTTATGTAATTATTAAGAACCATCCAGGTATGTGGTTTTGTGCTTTTTATACTGGCTTAATTCCTAGCGAAAAACAGTTTGACACAAGCCACAAGTTAATTATAATCATTTTAGGAAGAAAAATAACACTCCATATTTTTCTAAGACGAAAAAGGAAGTTACATGAACTCTTAAATCAATGCATAAAGGAATCTTCTAATGTTTTCCAAGAAAAGAGGAAATGTCAAATTTTGTCAAAGTGGTGGTCACAATGATTATATATTACATAAATTAAAAAATTAATTTCAATTTCCTGTCACAACTATTTCAGTCATAATTTCTGTTATTTGCCAGTTATGCTATATTTATTTTAACTGATACACAAGCAAGCCTCAATCTGTCAGGAAAGTGCACACGCTTAAAGTGGTAACAAGCATTTCCAGAAAGCCTTCAAAGGTCACACACATACACAAATCCTATAGCTACAACTTATATCGCTTCAAAATCTTGCTTCCATATTTATACACAAGTGGGAGAGGAAGGAAGAGGGAAGTGGGATCAGAAACACACTTCAAGGAGCCTGAGTACTGGAAAATTATACATCAGAGAATAAAATATGGTTTTTCTTTTACTGTCTTACTGAGAGCTAACAGTTATCAAATATATACATTTCTTATAAACGTTAATATGGATGGATGCATGCATCTGTCTATTTTTATCCATATACACACCTATCCACACATGCTTCTGTATCACTATACAGGACAATGCAAAAAATTAAGACAACAGAAAACAGCAGGGGAGCAGCGTGGCAGAGGAAGCTGCTGAGGACTGTTGGTGTAAGGCAGCATGGTGGACCAAGGGCACCATGCGGGCCACCTCTGCTGCACGTCTGGGCACAGAAAAAAGAAAACTGGGACTCTCAGAGCGATACAGAGCTCCAGATGATGAAGACATGATGGTCTTGTAGGGTAAGCAATCACACCAAGTCCCTAGCGAAGCAGGGAGGATGGGACAAACAGGGATTTGGGGGCTCAAACAG
>NW_009611003.1:0-9580 GCF_000690535.1 Cariama cristata | reverse complement strand
CAGGAATGAGAAGTTTAGCACCTACTGACCAGAGCACAAGTGTTCCCTGGAGAGAAAATGGTTGCTGCAGGGAGCACAGCTTCTGTGGTTCATTTTTAAAAGCCAATTCACAAACCATTTGCGATAGTCAGTCAGTCCCACTGAGAGGGGGAAGGAAACCACAAAAATTCCTCTAGAAGAACTTTCCGTGTAGGGTTTTGGCTCATACTCTGGACCTGGAGTAAAATAAAGTGAATTTAGAAGACTTAAGCTCCAAATAAGGTGTGTATACAGAGCTTCAATCAATCTAAATCTTAAAGATTTGCCTGGCTACACCTCCTACAACACCAGGATAACAGGGTTTGCCAGAGGTCACCTATTCTTACAATTAAAAATGTATTGCTGCCATTTGTCCTTCAAAACTTATCTCTTCCCTTGACCAGTCTATAAGTTTTTGTTCACTAATTAAAATATTGCCACTCATCTTGCATTCCTTCCTGGCTCTCCTGCTTGAGATCACAGTTTCAGTAATTAACTGAATGGCTTAGCCAGCAGCTAATTCTGCTATCAAGTCACAGGTTGCAGTGGAATTAAATTTTTACAAAGAGTATTACAACACAATTTAAAACAGAAGGCAACACTGAAATAGGATCTAGTTATGGCATTGCTTTCTGTGAATAAGATGGTGTTACTCAAGTTCGGCAATTTCTTTAGAGGTTCCTGGGTCAATATTAAAGCCTTCACTTACAAAACCAAACGTGAAACTCCCCAAAACATTAGCAGCATTCTTCAAGCAAGTGAAGTGGCACATGACAGAGACCACGTATCTGGGAGTTGTTTTGATATATTGGTCCCAGTATAGCATAGACACAATACTGTTTCAAATGGGAAGGGAAAAGAACAGCACTAAAAACCTCTGGTTTTTCCTTAAGCCCCAGCAAATCCTGTTGAGGGCATGCAAAACAAAGAACATAGGGAAAAAAGTTAACCTTAACTGGAACCCAAAATATTTAATTAAGGTTGAAGTATGAACAAGTATCTTAAAGTACGTGAGGGTGAAGAGTGTCTCTGGCCTTTAACTCAGAGCAGCCAAGTATGCAGTTCACACAGGTTACCAGTGTGCATCAGCAGTCGGCTCCAGGTTGCAATCGGAGTCCTCCAGAGGTATGTATGCCATCTTCAGCTCCTCTTCTTGCTGTTAATTATTAAATGTTGCAACTGTCAGGGCTAGTGCACACTGTTAGTGCCCAAGGCTGAAGTAGTTAGTATAAGTCTCAAATGTACTAAATTAGTTACACGGAAACAAAATATGATCACAGGCATCCTTTTACAGCAAGTAAATTTTACATGGGCATTATTTACAGCCCTACTGTTGGAAACACTACTGGTGAATTTGTCTATAAAGAGCCGTAGCACCCCCTCTTTCCTTCCCTCCCTGCCATGCTTCACAGCATTTTAGGGCAGAGATTTTGAGTCAGGACTGGTGGTTATTTCAGCAACAATGAAAAGCAGTCACACTGTCTCAGTTTTGTCCAGATAAAATCCTGAGTAGAAAAAGAAAGTCAAATTTCACAAGGCCTGGATTGAGACAGTGTCAAATGGAGCAGGACAGTCCCTGCTAGTTCCAGCCTGAGCAAGCTCCAAAGGCTCGCACAGCTCAGAGATATGGGGGACCTTGAGGACCCCAGTGTGCTTCAAGCCACATTTCAAAAATGTCTTTTCCCCTTTAATAGCTACTTTAGTAACTACTAGAGGAGGGCTGTGCACCAGAACTAAGACAGTTTGTCTCTGTCTTCTTGGCAATCCTATGGAGCCCCTCTGTGTAGAAGCTATTTAATTCAGACAAAAGCAGAGCAGACCATGAAGGAAAGGAAGATCTGAAAATGGGGCATTCAGAGGTGTTATGCAAGGTGTTTTGGTGGGAGGTCAGTGTCTGGCCGCTTTCAAAAACCCCACCAGCTGTCAGGCTGAGACAATAATGTTAATAAGGAAAAGTGGAAGTCAAGCAGTTGAATCAAAAGTTTGGGATTGAGTAAAGGTGGCTGGGCTTCTCAAACAGAGACTGCGAGTAAGGGAAACTGAGGAGACTGGAAATGGCTTGTCAGAAAGGAAACTGGAAGAAAACATGGAGTGCAGGGATTTTGCTACCGAAGGAAACTAAGACTATGGACAAACATGTATGGAGACAGACAAATAGGACTAGGGAGAAGGGCGTCACTGTCTTTCCCACTGTTACAGAGGACAAATTCACCCAGCAAAGAGGCAGGATTAGAAATTTCCTATAAAATGGGGTATGGCAAAGGGACTGAAAATGGAAGTTGATTGGGGAAATGCCAAGGAGAGACAAAATGCAGTAGGAGCTGGGAGAGGGAGCTAGGACTTGCAGGGAGAGAAGAGGAGGGCTGGGAATAGGAGAGAGAGCTGGAAGGGACCTCGCTTTTCTGGTATCGCCATCCAGAAGCCAGCCAGCATGCAGCAGGGCCAGACACTGAAACCAAAAAAAGGAAACCTGGTGAAGAATTGCACTGGGAGGATAAGAGAAAAGAAGTTGTAAGAGGGACTGGGACAGACTGCAGGGAATGAAGCAAACAGGGCCATTGTTAGACACTGTCTGACAGCAATTCCTATGAACTTTGACACTGGCTGATAGCAATTTCTATGAACTTTGCTGACACAGTGGAAGCAGATGGCAACTGTAATAGGGAAGCAGTAAAACGTGAGGGTGAGAATAAGAGCGGGTCGAGAAGTTAGGTTGGGTGCTGAATCTAAGGAAGGGGATGGGATTGGAAGCCAGCAACAGAACCATCCTCACATGGTCTGCTCCTTCACAGTTCTTCATAAAGGACATCAATCTGCTTTTGTTGTCACTTACCATATTAGTTCACTTTTTTTTTTTTTTAAAGAACAGGAAAAACTGCATGCACACAAACAGGTGACTATAAGAGAACATTACCAAGGTCATCATTAAGACAGGACAAAATTAAAGTTATCAGCATGACTGGAATTCATTTCTTCCTTGCATACAAGACAGTTTAGAAGTGCATACAGTTTTTCCTGTGTCTGTTCCAGGGTACAGTGATCCTCTTTTATAGATAAATGGGAATCAGGACCGTGTCATAAAAAAAATCTGTAATTACAAGAGCTGAAAAGTGTACAGTGAAAGAACATAGGAAGAAGAATAATTTCTGTGCGTAAGGCAGTGCAGCCCTGAAGAACTGGATTTTCTCTCAACCAATTCCACAAAGTTTCAAAGCAATCGACTTAATCTAGATTTCTCAGAAAGGATTACATTCTGATGGCCAAAACAATATCCTGAGACTTGATCTGCAAACCTGCTCAGTGCTCACAGCTGTGAGAGAATATACTGGAAGATATACTTCAGACACAAGGTAATATAACACAACATACAGATAACGCTAAATCAATCCAAAATAGCACGTCAAGTTGCATTCTTCCGCAAATTTAAGTACTTTTGACTTCTTTTTTCACACCTTGACTCCCACTGAATGCAGTTCATGCCCTCCCTTTATAGGTATCACATGGATTAGCATCTCTGTTGCTGTAGCAATAATCATGACAGAAAAGCCCACAAGTTAATAAGCCCATATTAACAGCAGGGTTCAAAAATCATGCAGTGAAAGGATGAGCAGCCAGGGTAAACAGTAAGTAGGTGCTCATTAGGTAAGCTCTGTCCATCATATGCACTGATGGAGCCAGAGACCCTGGGGGAAAAAAGCATCTGATAGTGTAATTAATGTTTATATCTTAATGCACAGGAACACGGGTTGGGGGACAGCACTGCTAACCAAAAGTCTTAAAAGCTTGACTTTGTAACCTGAATAATGTTAGATTATAAGTACGTGCCCTCATAGAAATACATTTTTTTAATACATTGAACAAATCGTATGTGTTCAGAATATATTTGATGATTGATGGTAAGGCAGTTATAAAATATATTATGCAATAAAATATTACTGTAAATCATATAGTATTATAACTATGGTTTACTAAACCAAATAAAATCAGCACAATCTAAGTAGTTTTAGAAGACCAAAGTGTATTTTATTCAATTACATTAAAAAAATAATTCATCATGGTATTTGCACAAATTCTTATCTGCATTAGCTACTGGTGCAGAAGGAAAACAAAACCATGTTCAATATTACAACTACCATTTATCATCTGGAATCTTTCAAGAACAGTTTTAATACTGTCACAATAAAAAAAAAGTTAAAAAAATAATCAGTTTAATCTCTATAACATAATTTCTGCTACCCTAATGGGCATCTCCAGTCATAGTCATGCCAGCACATCCATGTCCAATTTGCACTATAATGGAGATCAATCACTGACCCAGTCTAACCCAATTTGTAGAAAACTAAAAAAAAAATCACTCAGCAGCTCAGGCAACATTCTAAGCTCACCAAAGAAAAACTAATTTGGGCTCATCTACAAAAACAAACAAATAAAAAAAGCAGAATAATATCTCCATCGCATAAATATACAGCTTTAGCCCTAAAAGATCCTATGAAATTAGTATGACAGGATTCCAAGTTCATTATCTTTCACATTTCCATATCAAGCATGCTTCAATTTGCATGCAATATTATTTTTCCTTTAACTGTCAGCCCTGCAAACTCAGCTGTGTGTCAACTTGGGTTCCTTCTGTCCCACAGGTCACCAACAGAACTAAAGTTTCTCCCGGCCAAGTATGTCTGGTCTCATTAAGTGAGTGTCAAAGCGTCAGCTGCAAGGAAAGAAAACATCCTTAGTAGCTACTCCTAGAGCGCAAGAGTATGGAGATGCACACCTTTGTACCCGCTCCCTGCCCTCGTAAGGTCAGGCAAGAAGACCACAAAACTTTGCTTCACACACTTATCGTCAATATATCTGCTTTTTGAGAATGAAAGCTTTTTGTTTTAAGAATAAAATAAACATCCATTCTGTCATGCAAACTGGAAAGTAGAGATCTGCAAATCTTTCAGTCCCATAAACTCCCATTCTCATTCTTCCCCAGTCTTTCACTCTAGAAAGAAAGAAGAAGGGACTCTACTCCCCTCTCCCTGCCCATTTCTCTCACTCCCTTTTCACTGCCAGTTTTGGGACAGAGACCTCTGAGTTTATGGAAGATCCTAGAGGGCAAAGAGTATGAGAGCAGCTAAAAAGCAGGCAGATGTAGCAAAGGAGTTCCTAAGATGGGAAGGACTGTCTGGAGGGACAGCCTGGGTGGAAAACCTTGCAGCTGGCCGGACTTCAGCACAGGGAAACTGCCTGAGGGATGCCCACATTGGATCCCTCGCTACGGCTAGATGAGCTCTGGATTTTTCCATCCTGAGGACGGCTGGTGCCTCTGTATCACCCCCAGCCCTGCTGCGGGTGCCATCCTGCAATGAAATGCATGTAGGAGGCTCAGCATGCAGCAACACGTGACCATATTTACTGTACAAGAACCATGAGGGATAAATGACATTTACCAGCCACCTTTCCTTCTTTCTCCTCAAAGAAGACAAACTCGTGGTTTTCCTTGCCACTTTTTTTTTTTCCCCTTTCCTCTCCCTCTTTTCCTTCGCTAAATGCTCAGAGCCCCTTTGCAGCCTGCCCTGGCCCCCTCCTGCCCAGCTCCCCCCAAGATGGAGCTGCAGGGCAGCCTGGTTTGCTCTTTCTGTGTTCCACTCCCTTTTCCGACCTGGCAACAGTGGCTGGGCAAAAATTACCTTTCCAGGCCCTCACCTCCTTCCCCTGCAGGCCCACAGCCACCCCACTGTACAGTTTAAGATTTTCTAAATCAAGCCATTTTAAATTAAAAAATAAAATATTTACAGCAAACACAGATGGCTATTGCCATGTGTTAGTGTTAAACTGAGCTGAATCACCCCCAGAGTGGCAGATGAAGGTAAAGATTTCATGTAGTCTGGTAATGAGTCACAAGTGCCATCATTTTTACTTTTTTTTTTTTTAGAGCAGAACCCCACTTTCATTATCTTCTTTCTGACATTTTAAGGGTAGCAAATTAAAAAGCTACCATAAAGTCCTTTAAAGAAGTATACAGATGCACAGTCTGTAAAGACCAAGTGAAATGTAAGACTGCACGTGAAATGAATCAGTGCCTTTGGAGGTGTGAGGCTCAGTTTAAGTTGTTACCCTGCATGAAACCAAAAAAAGAATATTATGAAACTGCTCATTTATTTCATTTATTTCAAAGATGACAGGCTGTGTATTTTCTTGGGAACAGCCATGGCTGCTTTCTGCAGTTTGACAGCTTTAGGGTCTGCCCCAGTAACCAGGGAAGTGAGCTCTGCAGTCCAGGACCTTCCATCAAGAATCTTTCAGGAGAGGGACAGAACTGACAGAGGGAAACAAAAACATCTTATACAACTGTGATATTTGCCAGGATCCATCTGGCAAAGCCCTCCATGTGTTCCTCAAGGCTCAGTGTACAGAGAGTTTCACTTTCACGTGGATGCTCTTGACTCCTGAACTACCATATATTTCAAATTAATTATTCATGTTTCATTACAAAGTAAGCTTTCCACCGCTTTTTAATTCTGTTAGCCAACTTTGCCTCAGCCAAAGGAGCAGGATTCTGTTTCTTCTTGTGGGAGATTTTATTTGCATTGCTTCCTAAATCTCAGCTTGATGACTAATCGGTTGCAACTGAGCAAACCCAGTGAAAATAAAGAGAGCTTGCAGAGGTGTCACTGAGGGTTTAATTAGGCTTCCAGATCCTTTATTACCAATAACCTTGTTGCATAACGAAAGGAAAGACCCAGCCAGACTCTGATTCTCCATCTGGTTTGCAAAAGGGGCAATTACCCAAAAGTTTTCTTTGGAAATTCAGCACATTTAAGAGAGGTTAACTTGCATATAAACGTAAAATTCCCAACCCTGTTATTACAGAACCACTTTTTCAGAAAGAACTCATCTATTAAAGCCAATATTGCAAAATAAATTGTTTTGTTGAACTTATAAAAGAAAATGGGTTTCTTGGGGAAAACTCCAAGCCAGTGCTAATCAGACTTAAAAGCATGATGACAAGCAGAAAGACCGGGATTTTCCTACCACCAGACACTTCTCAGTCTTTCCATTAACTACATTATTTGGGGTGACAAGAACACTAAAAAAATCTGACTACGTGCACAGGCTAGCAATAGTGATTGAGTGGGAGACAGTGTTTTCCGAATGATTACTGAGAGCTTCTTCTAAGAATATATGACATAAATAATTGTTTTGAATTCTTACAATAATTAGACTGAGTAAACTATACTAGCAACAGAGGGAAGATGGTAAACGTGCCTGACTTTCATTTGCAGTGAAGGTAAACTACTGCTAGGTAAGACAAACAATTTGCAAGCATTATCAAAACTCCAAATTTACATTAGAACCAATTGAGGCAGTAGCTCCCCCTCCTTTTTTCATTGTTTCCAGTATCTGGTGAACACTCCAAAAAGACAGACCCCGTACCCTGAAAATGAGAAAAACCTGAAAAACAGTATACTGCTAAGACGTGTCACATTCACCTCCAACTACTACATTTTCATCTCTGATCCTCGTTGCACTGAAGCTAATTAAAAGATTCACATTACCTTCAGTGAGATCTGGATCAGATCTAACTGAAGCTGCTAAAGTCACCATAATGTTCTGATGCTAATTATATTTACCAGAAAATCTATACAAGACTGATTTCAAATGACATTAAATGTTTAGGAACCATCAAGTCAAAGGAAAAGAAGAAAAGCAGTGACATAAACCAACTCAATTCACCCTAGAGCTCCTGGAAAAGAAAGAAGGACCACCAGCTTCCCTAATTTCTACAAAACTATAGAAGTTTCTGCAGAAAACAAACTAAGCTAAGTAATCTTAGAAATGGGGAAATGAATCCCACACAACTTCCCTTAGTCACCACATGCTGAAAGTCCCGCAGATGCCAAAATTATGAAGCTCTGCAGAACATGACTAGAAAAAGCAGCAGTGCAGACAAAGCATGTAGTGACACTACCAGATAAAGATACATTCAAAACTCAGGTTAGCATGCCCAAGGTAATTACCTTGAGTATAAAAAAAACCCAAACAATAAAGACAAGGTAACTCTAGCACAGCTGAAATTCAGAGGCTTGGACAGCTGCCAATACCTTGAATTAAAACCAAGTTATCTTATCTTTGCTGACAGTTTAAGTCCAGTTAACCAATTCAGGTTAATGAACCACAGATGGAGATTTACCAGAAGCTAGCTCTCAGGTGATGTGTCCTAACATCCTACAAAAATTTTCATGGAAAGTCATGCCATTTCAGGAGATTCACACCCAGTACACTACAAGAATGAGACTCTGACTCCACAGGATCAGTTTTATCTAGAGAGCTGCAGGACGGCTTCTCGAGATATAAAATGCAGCCACCTCTTGAGAGGAGCATGACAGAGTTGCTATAATAACTGCACTTCTACTACATAAAGTAGTTGTAATACATTTGGTAAGCTTGGTTTCACTTCCTGACTGTTTTGGGACTCTGCTGGTCCTCAACATTTCAAAGAGTCAAAACTGCATTTAGACCATATAAAAAAACCAAGAAGCATCAAGAGGAACAAGGGGGGCTAAGGAAAAAGGAGACAAGGAGGTGGGAAGACAAACTTGCATGCAGAAGTGCATATACGTACATTTTCATTTCTATATACAGCTAGTAGCAAAAGCACATACGATGAACTCTCAGGGTTTGGTGATAAACTCAGATTATCCAGCCACAAAATACAGGTTGCAAGCTAAATGCTCAGAGAAAATAGCCAGAATTTTGTTACACTGTTGCAAGGGGTTTGTTTGTTTGTTTGTTTTAAAAAAGGAAACCTTTCGTTACACAGCGTAACAAAAGTTTCAGTTTATGGAGTTGTTTCCAAACACAGCCTCTCACAACCTGAGAACTGTTCCTTTAGCTGAAACCAGTGGCCCCTCGAGTCCTGCTGACACTGTGTACTCAATGTCCCCTGAGGAAGGCAGAAAATAACGCTGCGCAGTCAAAAGTTATGGAGTAGTTTTCCTATAAATATCTGTTCTGTTATTAAATGGGAGCAAACATAACCGATAGAACAACAGCAGTCAGGGGATACAAGGACACAGCCAGCATTCTTCCCCAGGGAGGTTTAGCATCCCCACCTGACACAACAGCCCTCCTCACCCTTTGAGTCTGCACCTGTAACCCACGTACGGAAAATTCACCACCCTTAAGTGTGTTTTAACACACCGTTAGTTGTGCAACAGCTTAAAATCTTCACATTGCGTGCTATTTACTTTTTTTACAGAGCGTCAGTGCTCTCCGAGCAACCCACGAGCAATCATTCCAAGCGAACTCTACTCACACCGACTATTAAGAGTGCAAGTTACTCCTAATCCTCAATTTTTATTGCAGTACACATGACACTGTGCGTGACTTTCGGAATAGCAAACACCGGCTTCCCGCTCAGACTTCAAAGCTTGCTCTTGTACCTCGCACGGCTGCTGAGGTGGTCTCTCAGCCTGGGGAGAGGAGCGCAGACAGCCCGACCCCCCCAGCACCCCTGTGGGAAACAGCACAGACTTGCTCTCCGTGTAGTTGCAGCCTCTCGTTCCCCTTCCCA
>NW_009611002.1:0-8161 GCF_000690535.1 Cariama cristata | reverse complement strand
GCAGGACCTTGCACTTTGCCTTGTTGAACAGTATGAGGTTCACATGGGCCCATCTCAACTCTGTCAAGGTCCCTCTGGATGGTATCCCTTCCCTCCAGTGTGTCGACTGCACCACACAGCTTGGTGTTGCCAGTAAGCTTGCTGAAGATGCCCTCCACCCCACTGTCCATGTCACTGACAAAGATTTTAAACAGTGTTGGTCCCAATACCAACCCACAAGGAACATCTCTCATCACTGGTCTCCACTTTGACTTTGAGCTGTTGACTGCAACTCTTTGAGTGTGACCATCCAGCCAGTTCCTTATCCACTGAGTGGTTCATCCATCAAATCCATGCCTCTCCAATTTAGGGACAAGGGTGTCATGCAGGACAGTGTCAAATGCTTTGCACAAGTCCAGGTAGATGACATCAGTCAGTCTTCCCTTGTCCACCAATGCTGTGACTCTATCATAGAAGGCCACCAAATTTTTCAGGCACCATTAGCCCATGGTGAAGATATATTGGCTGTTATTAGCATATTGGCTATTAGCATGGTTTCCAGGAGCATCTACCCCATGATCTTGCTGGGCACAAAGGTGAGACTGACTGGTCTGCAGTTCCCCAGGTCTTCCTTTTTTTCATTTTTAAAAATGGAGGTTATGTTTCCTGTTTTCCAGAACTTCCCTGGACTGCCTTGACTTCTCAAATATAATGGATAGTGACTTAACCACTTCATCCACCAGTTCCCTCAGGACACACGGATGCATCTCAATGGGTCCCATGGACTTGTGCACCTTCAGGTTCCTTAGATGGTCTCAGATCTGATCTTCTCCTACAGTGGGCAGTTATTCGTTCTCCCATACTCGCAGTGCCTGCCTTTGCCTTCTGCGACTTGGGTGGTGTGGCTGGAGCACTTGTTGATGAATGCTGAGGCAAAAAAGTCATTGAGTACTTCAGCCTTCTCCATGTCCCAGGTAACCAGGTCTCCCATTTCCTTCTGGAGAGGGTCCATATTTTCCCTAGTCTATGTTCTGTAACATTACAGAAGTCATAATATATGCATTGAGTGCATGATCTTTAATAGAGAGACATTTCACTTCATGCTTGGGGTGTGGAAGAAGAATTTAATCAAGTAAAATAAAAATAAAGTTTGGGGCAGAAGATACTGAATGAAGCCAGGTCCTTGGATCATGAAACAAGTAGGCACTAGAGTTTCTGGTATTAACATGAGCTAACAGGTGAAGGGACAACCCTGGAAAAACTGGTTCGGGTCCCTGACTGAAGCCAGAGGCAGATGCAGAAGCAAAAATGAACTGACATGCTCCAGTTAAGCAAAGAAAATGAAAGGCAGGCAAGGCCAATGTTCCAGCCATTCCTGTTCCACCTCAACAGAGAGTGTTTAGAAGGATGGATATAGGATTTACTTACAACAAGGAATTTTTTTAACTCTCTGTAAATAAAACTACTGTTTAAAGCTTATTTTGATTTTACAATTTTTATCATTAAAAAAAAAACCTGAAGGAAATTTTCCAATACAAAGTTGAGCACTCAAAATATTTAATTTTGAAAAATTCAGAGTGGAACATTTTAATGTCTTTAGGAATTGTTTTTCCTGCATTTTTTTTTTCTTCCAGCAGAAATGGCAATATAGAGATACATTTGTGAAAATTTTTGATGTTGTTCAGTCAGAATTTTTTTGCTAAAAATGGTCTAATTAAAAAAGTTACCTGGACAAACTAAAAAGTCTTATTTTGTCTTTCTGTTATGTCTTCTGTATTAGATTTCAGAGAGGCAAACTATGTTCATAAATCATAATGATCCATTAAGGAGTATGAATAGAATGAGTTCAGCATGAGGCTTTCTAGCCAGATTTGTATTAGTGCATCATAGTCTCAGACAGGTAACAACATCATTAGTATTTATACTAACTGTTGGAAGCAAGGATATAGGCATCATTTAATACTGATGTTATCCACTCAAAATTCAGTTACCTCTGCTGATCTTTGATGTCACAGACCAGACATCCAAAAAGTAAGGTTTACAATATAAAAAGACATGGAAAAAAATTATTTTGATATCTCTTCCTGGAGTGGATGTTTATTATTAAAATATGTTTTCCCTCCAAAATTAAAAGCCACTAAAACAAAACAAGATTAAATAAAATTAAAATATAAGGAAAAGGACATGGCGAAGAGGATGGATGCAAGATAAATTGAGAAGAAGGTGGCAGTAAAGGCTAGCAAAAGTTTTTAAAAGATTGGAAGATGTAATGATGACATTAAAGTTTGGAAATATACTTTTTAGGTCCTTTCCAAAGGGTCTAAGAAGTTAAGAGCTGTAACATTTACTGATCTGACAAGTTCTCAAAAATCCTTTGACTGTCAGAACTCCACTGACTTCACAGACTTTAGTAAGAGATTATACATCTTGCACATAGGTTAATATCTATATCTCTGCTCTTGGAGTTTTTCAGCTAGCTCTACTGACAGTGTCTTTCCAGTTGGCTAAACACCACAATACCTGCCATGCTTCCAGGAACTGTCACTGGTACAGAGCGACTAAATACCATAGCACTGCAAAGGATCTCCTGACTGAGTCATTCCATGCTATCACAGGTATCCAGTCACAGAAACTCCTTAAAAAGATAAGAAATGAACACTTTAAAATCAGCTAATGCTTCTGCTTTTTGCTACTCCCTGATAACAAGCTTGTTAATTTGTATTTGGAACTTTTCTATATACATTTCATTAGTATTTGTATTGCCTTACTCTTTGTACTAACAGAAGGAGATATAAATTTTTTTGTATCTATGCATATACATTTGAATAGAGAAAGAGAGAGTCTTTAAGAGATACAGGAAAACACTATTGTTATTATTTTTATTAAAATCTTTTCTCATGCCCATCCTAATCCTTTATTATCACTTTTTGATAAGGCTGTACACTGTACTGTATATGGCCATAAAGGCCCATATATAGCCATTTGTAAGTTATTTGTGAGAAGAGGAGGAAATATTATGGACAGTATATGCTCTCTAAGGCACAGACTTGTTTTGAACTTTCCTGACGGCTCAGAGACTCAAGAGGGAAAATGAACATATCGATGTGCCTCAGTGTGACAAAGGACAGATTCCTCACAGCGTTGTAGAGAAATGCTGCCACTGCTCTGGTAATAAATTGCCATGATTTCAACTTATCAGAATGAGAATCTCCAAACCTTAATGGAGAGTATATATGGTTGATGTAGGACCCATATACAGGGCTGTCACAGCCTGACCTCACTTGCTACAACAGCAATGATTGCACCCTGAACATTTCAGATGTATTTTTTTCCCTCTCTTACTCCCTGCCAGATTGGGACACCAGAGATGGTGAATGTCACTGCACATTTTAGCTCCTGACAGCAGGCTGAGGACAGCAATGTGAAAAGGGGATTTAAAACCTGCTTTAAAATCTTTCCATGGGTGGAAAAAAGTAGTGGCTTGGCAGGAGGAAAAGGAGTCTTCCACTCACCTGGGCTGGATGAGGTCCAGCATATGTCAGTAGTAACTGCAGATCACTCATGACAGATGGCTGCCCAGTCACCTATTTGAAATGGTTATTGGTCTCAGTCCAGAGTCTCGTGGACAGGTATCTGTATTACAGCTGGTGCTAACCGGCAGCTTTGTTAACAGTCGCAGCAGAGAAACCAAGGACCGAGTGGCCTACAGAGATCGAACTGTCCTCTCACCCTGCCGCAACAAGGTTGAAACGTATTGGCAAGAAAATCTTCCCTTATGCTGCCACAATCTCAATGTACTTTGTATTTCCAAAGTCTTTCCTGAGTAACAGACACTTCAGAAAATATGATTAATTTAATATTTTTGCAAAAACTTCACATTTATCAATGTATATATGCATATTTATTAAAGCAGCAGCTTTAAGAGATCCATGGTTATAATTGGTTGAATTTTACAATTAGCTCTCAATTAGACTTTTTATATTTCAAAAAGAAAACCCAGCACATCCTTCTCATTGTATTGATGTGGCAAAAAAAAAACACATAGAAACCCCCAACTAACCAACCAACCAAAAAAAAAAATCAACAGTTTTATTTGAGTAGTTAGAAAGTATTTTTGTACACTTTAATTCACCTGATTATGAAGGAAATTGGATTAATGGAGGGATTTTGCATTAAATGTCAGACTATTTTTGATGCAGACAAAATCAATACTGAAACAACACAGATTATTGTCTCTGCTGCTGTAGCAGAGTGATGAGTAGGTGATGAGTAGCAGCCAAGATAGATTTGTCATGAAAAACCGGTGTCAAACCAATCTAAACTCCTCTGCGACAAGGTAACAAACTTTGTGGAGAGAGAGAAGCAGTGGATGTCATGTATCTTGGCTTTAGAAAGGCTTTTGACATGGTCTCAGATGGAGCTCTCGTAAGCAAACTAGGTCTAAATAAAACTACCAGGTACAAAAAAAATTGAGTAACTGCACCCAAGGTATGGATATTAATGGAAAGAGACACTGAAGGAGGTTCTGCAATAGTCTCTTCTAGGTCGGTCTTTTTCAATGTTTTTGTTAAATCTACCAATGACACAGACACAGGAAATATAATTTGGAGGACAGGCTTAGAATTCAAAGGAATTTTTACAGATCCGAATGTCACTGTTTAAGGCTGGGCTGGCAATTAAAGTGGATGACACATGCTATCTATTAACCCCTTCCTTCCCCAAAAGGGGGAAGGAAAGGAGAAGAGGGAGAGAGACTTATGAGTTGGCAAATTGAAACAGCTTTAATAAAACAATAACAATGAAAAAGAGTATAATAATATTAATACTAATATTACTACTAATAGAAAAAAAATGTACAAAACCAATATTGAACTTCCCAACGATGATCACAGGATCATGTGCTACGGTGGCTCACACTGTTGATGCCGCAGGACGGGCACAAGGATGCCCCAGACTGGACTCTAGAGCAGATAGGAACCGGATTCAGGAATGCGCAGATCAGGATCAGAGGCAGGAGAGTGAACAGAGTCCCACCACGATGCTGGCCATGAAAGAAAGAGCCTTGACCCCTGTGATCTCTTAGCTTTATACTGAGTATAATGTGTACGGGATGGTCAGGTTTTGGTCATCTGTCCCATCTGCACTTCCCTGCAGGTGCGACTCTTTTATGCCTCCCCACCTGTGGACCACAAGAGAGCCTACAGTGGCTCTGATTCCCACAGGAACAAGTACAAACATGGGCCTTCCTGCGTAACAATCCTACCATTACCTTAGTAACAACTATAAACATCAAACATTATCAATTCTAAAAGCAGACATAGTCTGAAAAATAAGTAGCCAACTTCAGAAAGTACAGTTATTTAGAAAAAAACTTAACTGAAAGAAAATCTATTGAAAGGAGAAATGGTCCTGTTTTAGCCAAACCAGGACACTGAACAGAGAAAAATGAAATTCAATGAATTTAATGGGGACAAATATAAGATTTTGCTTGTAAGTGGGAGTAATTAGTTCCACCTATATAAAACGGGGAACAATCCACAGTTTTTCCAAAGAAGACCTTGGGATTATGGTTGATCACAGGTGGCAAACAAGGTAATCATGGCATGCTGTTGCAGGTGTATAGCGTAGAAGATGAGAGAGGTATCTTTCCTTTTTACTCAACAGCACTGACAAGGTTTTAGCTGAGCTCATCTTTGTACATCACACTCCTGGAGAATTAGAGCCTGTAAGAGATCAGTGGAAAATATGAGCTGGGAAGAAAGCTGACAGAAAAGGACTTAACATGGGTTTTTAGCGTGAAGAGATGATTGAGAGAATAGCTTTTAATTGTGAAAGAAGCTGCTGTTTAATGAATTCTTCATGGGTATAAACTGTAGCAAAATGGATTCAAATTAGATAAAAGGAGTATATTTCTAGCAGTACAGAAAGGCAGCATACTTTTACTGATTTTTTTTTATGGATGGTATTATATTAGTCCTTTTGCACATTGTCTTAGGTTGGCCTTCAGCTTATGAATGGTTCATCAACAGCAGGTTGAGAAACTTAGCTAGAGAACCCGGTAAGATATTTTACAGCTGTGGTTTTATATGTCTATGGATGAACCAGATTTGTCTGTAGATAGCATTTCTGCAGCAGAGTTCATATACCTTGAAGACCTGTAACACAGAGCACGACTGAAGTCAGGACAGTGATGCTCATGTATTTCAGGCTCCATCCAGGTATTTCAGGGCTGGGTTCCTACCTTTTATTATAGAACTAGTACTTATTAGTACTATTCATGCAGTGTGGTCTTAAAACAGGCACTACTTACACATACACTGTGCATCAAGAGCAGAATTAAGTTGAACAGGGAGGTACACATAGGGACACAGGCAAAAAAGATTTTAAAATAAGTGAAAAAGGAAAGAGTAATCATTAAAATTATTGAATTAGGTTGAGATATTAACACAAAAGGGTTTAAATAGGTGTAACTTTAAGAAAGGTATATAAAAATATGCATAACTAATACAAAAGTAGACACCAGTGACCTGTCAGGCTAATCTTGTTCCTAACTTTTACTTGCTGCACTGATGTATTACATCCTACCTCAAAACAGGTTAATGTTATGTAATGAACTCCCAAACAGGTCTTACAGAAGGTCAGCTGGTTTTGAGGAGGTACTGGAGTCTTGCGGAGAATGTGGCATACTAACACATGCTTCGACTGAAACCTCTTCAATGGTGGGATACTCCATCTTATACTCTTGCATAGTGCTTAGTATACTGTGCACAGAAGAGAAGGGATCTGTTTCTGAAGTATAAACATCAAAAATCAAACACTGAAGTACTATCTTAGACGTTACTGAAAGTGTTAGAAATACCGGTAGAATGATCATGTCAAATCAGATAGACTTTTTTTTTTTTTTTACATTATTTTATTTCAATTAATAAAGAAAAAAAATCATGAAAAGTAAGAAGCTACCCTTGATTTTTCTCTCTGCCAGGAACAACCCACAAAACTTCATATTTTCAACTAACCACTCAAGTCAAAATGGGTGAACAGTGCCAGAAAAGTGGAGAAAGGGAGGTAAAATGTTATATATTTGCTTGGCTAAAGGAGCTTTCAGGCCACTTTTCAGACTTCAGGCATCTAAATGCGATGTCTACATTACAAAGGTAATCACTACAATTTATAAATGTAGTTGCTGTAGTTCCTAGCTATACTCAATGAGAAGATATTGGTATATCTTTGTCTGGAGCCTTTTGTGCATCCTCTTAGTGCACAGAGAGAAAACAGTGATGCTTCTAACTTAGATTTGAGTTATCCAGTGTGGGTACTTGGTTGAAGATATCTGTCTATCTATCTATCCATCTATCAATCTATCTAAGCTGTAAGGTACTTGGTTGCCTACTGTGTTTAAACCACAACACATGTAAGTACAAGAAATTTCCTTGTCACAATTTCAGTATAAAATCAGGTCCAAAACTTTCCTTTATAGAGCTTAGTCAATTGTTTCAATCTGTAAATGTACTTTTATACCTGCATGGTGAGTTTTTACCTTTAAATGCCTATGAATTGTGAGTCATTATCAAGCATGATCACAGTTGTGTTCTCTCAATGTCTAAGGTCTTAGTAATGAATGTAACCGCACTTTGAAGGCACATTGGCTATATCTGATAATTTCACATTGCAATCAGACTACTAATATACAATCTTTTGTAGCACTCATCATGGGACCTATCCCTTCAGTAAACCAGCTAACATTGTCACTATTGATTTCAGCCTGATTTCTATTTACCTCAGTTGCTTTAGAGTAGAAATGTCTTGAATGCTTTTACCCTCAAAGGTTGAAGCATTAGTTCAAATCTTTTCTTTCCCTTTTCCTTCCATTGAAATGAAGAGGACAAAAGCATCATAGTGACCTTGAATATAATTATATACATTGAAATTACAGAGTTAAACTAAAAATTATATCCCTTCAATATTTTTGTCTTAGCTATCCTTCTTCCCTGTAAATATATTTTGTTATTAAAAAAGTTTCTTTGTATATGTGTATGTATATTTATTTATATATGTATGTTTTTTGTGAAATAGAAATACAAAAAGGTACCATTTACTGTTTGAGTCTCAATGGTTTATTCATATGCCTTTTAGCACAGTGGGAAAAGATTTTTTTTTCCCCCCATTAATTCTGCACACTGAA
>NW_009611001.1:0-22108 GCF_000690535.1 Cariama cristata | reverse complement strand
AAAGTATACAAAACCAATACTGAGGTTCCTGATGACAGCTGGGGAATCGCAAGCTGCAGCCCACAGGGGCTCAGCTGCTGCTGCAGCAGGGCAGGCACCTGGACGTCCTGGACTGGACTCCGCAGCCAACAGGAACCGGATTCAGGAATACACGGATCAAGGTCGGAGGCAGGAGAACAATCAGGGTCCCACAGGGATGCCGGCGATGAAACAAGAGAGCGAGACCCTCGTTTTCCCTTAGCTTTATACTGAGGATGACATGGATGGGATGGAATACCTCGTTGGTCCTTTTTTGGACACCTGTCCGCACTCTTCCACAGGTGCGACTCTTTTACGACTTTTTACTTGCTTAACAAGAGAGAGCTAGCAGTGGCCTTGGTTCTCATAGGGATAAGCATAAACTTGGACCTCTCTGCATACCAATCCTACTGATACTTCAGTAGCAACTATAAACATCAAGTGTAATCAAGCCTGAAAATCAGACACCCTCTGAAAAACATGTAGCTGTACTTTCAGAAAGTGCAGCTACTTAGAAGAAACTTAACTGAAAGAAAAAACTCCTGAAAGGAGAAATAGTCCTGTTCTAGCCAAACCAGGACATATGCACAACTGGATTACTATTGTCATACGCATAAGATAGAAGAAGGAGCACCCAAGATACTTCAGATACAAGAGTCACCCAATAACCAATCCAACCAGGAGACTCCCCACTTCCCTTATAAAACCAGTTCCTCTGATTGAACCTCACTTGAAGAATGCGTGGCTTACTGATGTCTTACATGTTAAATTGGGGGAGTGGATTGTAATGGAGAGGGAGGGAAGTGGTCAGGTGGGGAGTTGGTAGCAGTTTGGAGTGTGATAGAAGGAGAAGCTCAGAACAAAGAACCAACACTTATTTGTAAGGATTCATACACTACATTTAAAGGAGGAACTGAGTGGCTCCCCTTCTGGGAAAAAAATCAGTGGGAAGTTAACCAGGTGCCCATCTAGCAAAGAGAAAAATGGGAGGAAATCTTAAATGCTGTTAAACAGGAGACTTTCTTGGTGGGATGGGTAGCTGCACACCAAAAGAGGAATCACCTAGCTCACATTTGGAATAATCAAGTAGATTCACTAACCTGTTTAGCCACAATAGCAGCAGAAGCTGAAGAAGAAAAGTGGAAACACTTGTTAGAGTGGTTACATGTGAAATGGGGTCATTCAGCAGTTCAAAGACCTTTTCAAAGAAGCTGGTGGCAGGGGCTGGCCTGTGACTCGGGAATTGTGTAACAGGATCATTTCTGCTTGTAGTCACTACTGTACGGGATTGGAGTGGCATCCCTTGCAAGAATCCCCTCTCCACTTTCAGGACAGGAAGGGCCTCTGGGAAACTTGGCAAGTTGAGTACATAGGACCTTTTAAGAGGTCAGACAGGATGCAGTATGTTCTTGTCAGGGTGGCCATGGTGTCGGGACTTACCCAGGCTGTGGCTGTTGAGAAAGCAGGCAAAGGTAGCCACTTTACTGCCTGGTAGGTTCATGAATGGGCAAAAGGCAAGAGAATACAATAGATATTTCACACCCACCCTCTACTACCATCAAGCTAATTGGATAATGGAAGGAATTAACAGATTGCTGAAACATTCCTTAGCCCCCACAATTCTGGATGGGCTGCATGACTCCCTGAGAAGAGGGAAATGAAGGACCCAGTAAAACCACTCCACTACCCAGGACAAACTGTTTTGGTAGATTTACCAATGGTTGGAGAAGTACCCTTAACCCTGAAAACTCTGCTTAATCTCTGTGCCTGGATAGCCACTGACGCCCACAGAAGAGATTATCAAATCAATACTAGATGGATCCTGCCATCCTTCTAAACCTGCTCTGTTCTCATTTTATGTATTTTACAGGTTGTCAGAAGCCAACCATGGGACTTATGTTTTTGGTTGTTAAGTGGGTCATTCTTTGCATTGTTTGCCTAATCATATCAGGCCTGTTCTTCTTCTTCATTAGGGAAAAATGATGTGGGAAAAGTTTACATTCTTATTTTGTGGTTGTATAATCTTGTCTTGGTTGACTGGGAATTTATGAGGGATATACACACACACTAAACCAAACTTCTTTAGGACCTTTGAAATTGCAGAGCATAAAGAGAGATGTTTGCTAGGTTTAGATGCAGCAATAGGCATAAATAGCAACCAAGAGGAAGTTTTCCAGTATCTCAGGAAATGTTCCACTTTAGCTATTTATGTCCAACTTCATATGTAGTCTTTTTTTTTTTTTACCCCAATATGGTAAGGTTACTTTGTTCTGTATATAAAAAGTTTAAAGAACAAAAGAATTTAATCTCTGTAGCCTTTTAGTTTTCTACCCACAATCCAACGCAAGAATGAGTTTTCTAAAATTGGTTATTCAAAGAATGAGGAGAGTTCTAATTTTCATGATTTCCCAGTGTCTGAAGTGTTCTTAGTAGATAATGAATTATTTGATACATTTTTGTGGTTCATAAAGTAAAAAACAAACAAACAAGGAAAAACAACTAGCAGACTTGCAGAAAATTTTACAGGAAAGCAATTTATCTATTTTCGTAAGAAAAAACCCACGCGCTTTTAGTGAAGATTATGTTTTATAATAGAAGTGAAACTAGTAGCAGCAAAATGGTTGAAATGTATTCATTTTCCACACAACATTTTTCTAAAGGAAAAACTAGGCTAAAAAGCATCACAATAGCAAATTTTGAGTGAAACAATGTGTACTCGTGAAAAGAAGACAGACATAGTAGGTAAGTAGCTTTACAGGAATATCTCTGGAAAATTAATCTTATTGCCAAGTGCAAAAATAAGCAATAAATTAGGCTAATGGAACAACTTACAAAAAATATTATTTTCCTAGAACTGCAATATCAATTAATCAACATATTAGAAATGTTGGCCTCCTCATATGAAAAGAAGACTAAACAGATAAACTACTCAAAAATGTGTTACTTATATACCACAGTACTTTGATTCCCTCCCATACTACCACTATGCTTCACTCTCCAAAGTGAAATGAAATAAGCATTTCTTCTATATCAAAGGCTTAAGAAATAAAGACCCTGACAGTGGCATTATACTAGAGTTTGAAAGTGTTTCCTGATAGCTTGAAACCTCTCTGCCTGTGAAACCTTTGACAGAAAACAAAAAAACAAAAACCAAACACCCCCCCCCCCAAAAAAAAAAAAAAAGCTCCCAAGCCTCCTCATCCTTTCTTTTACCAAATACCGCCCAGTACAAACATCTTTTCTACATACTTGCTTTCAAGGTAATTTTCCATATGAGGGTGTATTTTTTTCAGTATTGTGAATGAGTTATTAGACTGACTTTATTTGCCTCCCAAATGGAATAATCAAGCCACACATTCTAAGTAAAAAATGTAATACATTGGATAATTGTTAAGTGTAAAGTAGCATTTGTAGTTTCTATAGGTCTAGAAATTACAGAATACGCTATTACAGGGTATCATTCTGTTTCTGTTTCATGTTGAAACATGAGGAAATAAGCTAAAAGTCCATTTCAGACAGACAAGTTATTTTATATTGGTTTAGTTGTGTTCAGAAAGCATAGTAAAAGCTGGTAGAAAGATGTAGAGAAAATAGTTTAAGCATCTAGGGTTCAAAACAAAATGTTAAGTTGCTTTAAAGTGTATATGTAGGTCTCATGAATAAGATATCAGCTCTAAAGAGCAAAGCAAAAAATAGCAAAGGAGAAAGGCAAATGCTTGCTGGTGGAAAAAAAAAAGGTATTTTCATCTGAACAGATGTTTCTTTGAAAGCTTCTTGCAAGTACTGCATTTTGAGAATTTCAGTCAACGAAAATATGGATTTTGCTTAATCGGTTGATTTTTGTCTGAGATTTATAAAATTAAGAAAACAGCCTACAGCCGAATTATGTATAACTAGATGTATAAAAAGGTTTGTGTATTGCAAGGACAAGAATCTACAGGGAAGCTAAAACTTTGAAACATGGGAAATACTTTTAGGGCTACTTTTACTTTCAAGCTATTCAGTCAACAGTTAAGAAGCCGAGGCCATAAAGAGGCCCACTTTAGAATAAACTAGGCAGAGAATCTTGTTCAAAAAAGAGCAGGAAAGGTTCCTATCCAAAGATCTCTGACCAAGGCTCTAAGTTTAAGATCATAGAACTCACACAATGGCAGAACAGTTGAGGTTGGAAGGGACTTCTGGGGATTATCTGGCCCAGCTCTTCTGCTCAAGCAGGGTCACCTAAGAGTTAGTTGCCCAGGAACATGTTCAGGAACGTGGCTTTTGAGTATCTCCAAAGATGGAGACTCCACAACTTCCCGGGGCAACCTGTGCCAGTGTTCAGTCACCTCCACAATAAAAAAAGTGTTTTGTGATGTTCAGACAGAACCTTCTGTGTTTCAGCATGTGCCTATGGCCTCTTGTCTTGTCACGGTCTACCACTGATAAGAGCCTGCCTCTACCTTCTTTGCACCGTCCCTTCAGATATTGATATATATTGATGAGATTCCCTCGAGCCTTCTGTTCTCCAGGCTAAACAATCCCACTTCTCATCCTTTCCTCAGAGGAGAGATGCTCCAGTCCCTTATCATTTGAGTGGCCCTGTGTTGGACTCTCTCTCTGTGTCTTTCTCATACTGGGGAGCCCAGAACTAGACCCAGCACTCCAGATGTGTCTCACCAGGACTGCTGTCTCAACTTCCTTGACCTGCTTGCAACACTCCTACTAATGTAGCCCAGGGTACTGTGAGCCTTCTTTGTGGCAAGGGCACATTGCTGGCTAAATGTTCAACTTGGTGAAACTCCTCCATTTATTTAAACTAAATAAAATCCAGACATACTTGCAGCAAAAGTTACTATTGGCAAACCTTTCCTGAAAATAACCTCTGAAAGCTCTTACAGATTTATCATGTAGGAAGAGGGAGTTACTCTGACTACTGGAAATATTCTAACTGATATACCTTAGGATAAATAGCTTTTTCTTTTTATAACTGTATCACATTGCTAGCCTATACTCTTGATACAATTTACTAGATATTTTGCTTTCTGTTTCCAGCTGATGACTCCAACTGTAAAGTAAACTTTTTTGGAAACTAATTTCTAAGTCTGTGGTCTTGTGGTTTGTGTACTAAGTTCCATCCCATTGGAGTATTAACTTTATCTCATTGATAATTCTATCCCAGTAATACCTCTTCAAGTTCTAAATGATAAATAGTACTTCGTGCTTCAAAATCTGTGTTTTTACAAACCTGGTTCCCTATTTGGCTAGATTATGAATCCAGTACTTTTGCTTGAACATTTAGAGATCAAATTCCATCCCCTCCTTCACGGCAGCCAAACTGGATCTTAGAATCTAGTAATGAGATGATAAAATTATAATTATTCATGGGATAAAGATTTTGGTTTGATTGTTCAAGATGAAAAATATAGGATCAAGACATTTGTCATATCCAAGTATTTCAGGAAACAGGAAATGTAGGATTTTCTTACCAGTCCCTGAAACTGGACATGTTATTCAGATAGTTGTCCTTCTTCCTCAACAATCGATGTAGCAGTGAGAAGAGAGAGAGGTCAGTCACTCAAGTCTAGAGAAATTAATCCTTTGTTATATTTCTGTGGAAAGTGGAATGAACTAAACTTGAAAGTGTCTCTCTGTCATTTAATCACTGAGAAAACTTAAATTACAGTTGGATTAAATTAGATGCCTAGTTTGCAAACAACTAAGATGATGTGAATCTTCTCCAGATCTGATATGATTTATTAGATAAGAATTTCAGTTGCCAGTTAAGATATATGTTCTCTACTTGTTGGAATTATTTTAGATATTTACATTAGAGTTCTTTGCAATAATTCATATTTTTGTGGTTTGTATGTGAGAACTATCATTCAAGAGGGACAGAAGAAGAAAATAAGATGCTAGCAGTCTTATGAAGGGGCAAGAATCAATTTACAGGATATCTGGAGCATTACATTTTAATATATTGGAAGAATAAGAACAGCGATTAAGGTAAAGACAGTACATGACTGCTTTTAATGAATGAATCTCGCTAATGAGAAACAGTTTACTTTTCAGTGCCAATATGTTCCATTTGTTGAAGCTTTGGTACTCCACAACTGTATTGAAGACTACTTTTGGTGGAGTTTGATGTATATGCTATTGGTCTGAATTAACTTCCCCTGAAATGTTCAGGAGGCTTTCTGAGGATTTTAATGGGAATTTGATCCATTCCTTTGTGTCTAGTATAACATACATACTGGTAGGTATTTAACAGTTAAAAACAGCACCATGAGCTCTGGGAAACAGTTTTCAATCCACTGCCTCGTCTCAGTGTTAGTACCACAGGGATTCTAGGTCAACATTAAACTGGAGCCATTTCTCTTGCTGTGATCTGAAATTCTCTTGGAAAAGGTTAATGGGGAGTAATAACTCTACCTGAGCCACACTTCCCTCATCTATCTTTCTGTTCACATTTATACTAGGCTTATCACTGACACAGAAAGAGGACAATGAAAAGGCTCAGATCTCTGAATCCCTGTGACTCAGGTATTGATCAAACCGCCTGCAAGTTGAATGAAGTGGCACACATGTATGCAGACAGACAGGTTTATAGAAAACTCCAGGAGTTTCCAGTCTACTTTATGGGACTATTTAGGCCAAATGCTTTTGAGATACAGTGTTTCCAAAGACATTTTTGGCGGCAGCAGCTTCAAGTAATTTTTCAACAGTCTATGTGTATGTTAGATCTGTCTAGTCTACTGTTTTCCCTGAAGACTAGGTTTTAGGTTTGTTCTACAAGGAAGCTTAATCAATAAGCTTCCCCTCCCCTCCAATGTTATGCTTGAGTTAAATCATTCCTTTTTGCACAGAGGATGTTCTGCACTTTCTCAGTTCTCAGACTATATGTAGGTCAAAACAAATGTGCTACCAAAGATTTAACCACCTTGATTGATTTGGGAGAGGACACAGTAGGAAACAGTATGTTTATATTTTGACTGGTTTAATACATTGCTTATAGTTTTCCATTTTGTTGCAAATGATCATTTGTAGACCTTGCAATTCTACTTTTCTGATCTTAAAAACTTCCCTTGAAAAACACTCACTCATTTCTTTCAAAATTGGTCTTTACAAGTAAAGATCACAATACAGCTTCATTACCTTCAATACTAACTCCAGTAATATCAAAGAATCTTTTTTTCTCCAAGAGAAAGTTGCATAGCTCTAAATTTGATAAGTAATTCACAATACTTCTGAATGATTGATCATGACTTTTAGCTTCAGAAACCCAATGAACTTGAAAAAATACATGAATATTCATTTCTCCAAAATCATGGTCCATAGCTTTGTATCAAGCTTTTAAAAGGTATTATTATTCATATAGCACCATAACTGACATTTATAAAATGTTATAGAAGGCAGACATACAGGTAAGCGGTCTGACCTAGTCAGTCATATTGTACTTTTAGATCCTTATGCTTTCCTTTTAATCCCATCTTTGCCTTAAAGACTTTGGAGAACAGAGGAAATAAATAGGTTTTCAATTGAATGTTTCATCACAATTAATCTAATAAAAAAATTATTTGAGTAATTGCTTCTCAAGGTACTGTTAAAACTCTTGTGTAAACTATGGGAAATGAGTCAATATAGAATATGAAATAAAATACTTTTAAGGTCGCTGTCTCAAGAAAGAGATCAGCACCGGGCTGATGGTGAAAGAACCGTCAAATTGCAAATACTATTTCTGTTTAACATTCTGATTTCCTAAAAAGATTTAATTCAAAATAAAATAACAGAGAAAGGCGACATCTTACGATCCAACAGTCAACATTTCCACTCGTATTCTTCTCTTTACACCGATTAAGGCCTACTAACATGATCCTAATTCACCACTGCAAGCTGTAAGGAATGAAACCTAATCAGGAGTAAATTTGAGTGAAGCTAGGTTTCTATAGCAAGAAATGAGACAATAAAAGATGGATCTTTTATTTGTTTCCTTTCTTTGGGTTGTGTGTCCGCCCCCCACCCCCCCCCACCTTTAATTCTGACAACTTCTTAGGTTTCCCTTGTGAAATTTTCTGAAAGTTTAAAAGAACAAAACAAAACAAAACAAAACCAATCACCACATTGTACTGAGCCATTTGAATTTTGAGGATGGCAAAAAGTCACTCCTGTGAACCACAGCAAAAAGAACATGGTTCACTGAAGCGGTGAGGCAGGAAGTTTGATGTCCTAATTCTTAACTCAATAAATATCCTGACTTCTAGGGATATATGCTGCAGAACAGTGCAAAAGTCTAGAAGTCAACTCATTGTTACCACGGAGTCTAAATATTCTCTTTTAGAAGCACATTCAGCAGCAGTGCAATGTCAAATCTACTCAAAACATGAACTACATCTAAAGAACAGAAGGCTAGACCTGTCTTCTGTCTGTGAGATCGCGTGGACTCTTTGCCACCTGAGGCCTAAAACTCTCTAAAGATCAGTCTTTGTATTTCTCTGATGCATAGGCTGAGCCCAGGCTGCCAACCAGCAACATGTAGGCAAAAATTAAGGATGTTAAAGGTAGAGCCAACTTAATCTCAGGCATGTGGAGACATTCAGGCCAGAAACAGGATCCCAGACCTTATTTTATTACAATCTAATCCTTAAGTGTCAATCTCCAGTGGGAAATTAATCTGAAAAAAATTCTGAAAGTTCACTTCATTGTCTTAATTTCCCTATACTTATAATAATTTAAAATAAATTGTTATTGTAATGGAACTATTTCTCCTCCTCCAAATTGCACTACTGGAATAATGTTAAAGTTATTTGATTATGTATAAACATTACAAGTTAATAATATATAAATATATTAAAATAATAAAGGAGAGCTTGAGAATTCCTCTTACTTTAATCCCATGAAATGCACAGCCTAAGAAAATTCCTGAAATTTCATATGGCTATAATTTTCTAAGCTGTGATTTTGGTAAATACAAATCAGTGTCTATTTAGCCTATAATAGACAGAGAATTATGTCATAGTAGTTAAAGAGAGAATAAAGTTGGAGAGATTAAATAGCAAAAAAATACAAATTTTTATAAATATAGCATGAACAAACTCAAATGACAAAACTTTACAGTCATAGAACAGAAGATATTAATAAAATTTATCTTGCTTCCACTGAGTTCTGTCCATCAGAAACATGGAATGTTGCATAGGTAACTCATTAGATGTCAGAAGATGAGGCAATTTCTAATTCACAATGAAAAATGAAAAATAATTTGAAAATAGGTCAGACATAAACCTTACTCAAAAGGGGGTAACTATGCATGCATTACCTTCCAATTTGTGCATATTTTGGAAAAAAGTCTTAAGATCTAATTCTAATAGTCCTGCTCCTTTGTTACATGGCTTTTAGGAAATCATTTTAAGAAGCTTTATTTAAACTTTCTCAAACTGTAAGTTACCATTTGTCTGTAGCTTAACTGTCCTATTGAGTAACTGAACTTTGGGAATCTCTCCCTTTAAGCAATCATTCAAATTACTATAGAAATTGACAAATATATTTGTCAATGTCTGATGCACATATTAAATGCTATTTTAGCAAACAAAAGCAATCATAATTTTACTTAGTACATACTGACTGTGTAAAACTAACACTCTAAAGGACTTAATTAATCCTGTCTTCAAGGTGAACTAAAAGGGGAAAGTAAGAAACAAATAAACATTGTGCTGGGAAAGAAACTACTTCTTGAAAGTAACTTCTTACCTACTTCTTAAAAACATTTGTTCATAACATATCAGAGAACCACGGAATCGCAGAATGGTCGGGATTGGAAGGGACCTCTGGAGATCATCTCGTCCAACACCCCTGCCAAAGCAGGGTCGCCTACAGCAAGTTGCACAGGAACACGTCCAGGCAGGTTCTGAATATCTCCAGGGAAGGAGACTCCACAACCTCTCTGGGCAGCCTGTTCCAGTGCTCTGCCACCCTCAAAGTATAGAAGTTTTTCCTCACATGTAGATGGAACTTCCTGAGTTTCAGTTTGTGCCCATTGCCCCTTAACCTGTTTCTGGGCACCACTGAAAAGAGTCTGGACCCATCCTCTTGACACCCATCCTTAAGGTATTTATAAGCATTGATGAGAATGCCTCTCAGTCTTCTCTTCTCCGGGTTGAACAGAACCAGTTCCCTCAGCCTTTCCTCATAAGGGAGATGTTCCAGTCCCTTCATCATCTTTGTTGCCCTCCTCTGGACTCTCTCCAGTAGTTTCTTGTCTTTCTTGAACCAGGGAGCCCCAAACTGGACACAGTACTCCAGCTGTGGCCTCACCAGGGCAGAGTAGAGAGGCAGGATAACCTCCCTTGACCTGCTGGTCACTCTCTTCCTGATGTACCCCAAGATACCACTGGCCTTCTTGGCCACAGGGGCACATTGCTGGCTCATGGGCAACTTGTTGTCCACCAGGACTCCTAGGTCCCTCTCTGCCGGACTACTCTCCAGCAGGACAATCTCTAGTCTGTACTGGTGCATGGGGTTATTCCTCCCCAGGTGCAGCACTCTACACTTGCCTTTGTTGAATTTTGCTAGGTTTCCTCTCCACCCAACTCTCTAGCCTGTTCAGGTCTCGCTGAATGGCAGGGCAGTCTTCTGGTGTATCAGCCTCTCCTCCTCGCTTTGTATCATCAGCAAACTGGCTGGGGGTACACTCCATCCCTTCATCCAGGTCCTTGATGAGGAAGTTAAACAAGACCAGACCCAGAACCGACCCATGGGGAAGACCACTAGCTACAGGCCTCCATCTAGACTCTGCACCACTGACCACAACCCTCTGGGCTCTGCCATTCAGCGAGTTCTCAATCCGCCTCCCTGTCCACTCATCTAACTCACAGTTCCTGAGCTTAGCTCTGAGGATGTTATGGGAGACAGTGTCAAAAGCTTTGTTGAAGTCTAGGCAGACAACATCCACTGCTCTCCCCTCATCTACCCAGATAGGCATGCCATCATAGAAGGCTATCAGGTTGATCAAGCATGATTTCCCCTTGGTGAATCCATGTTGACTATTCCTGATAGCCTTCTTGAGATGACATCCAGAATGAGCTGTTCCATCACTTTTCCAGGGACAGAGGTGAGGCTGACTGGCCTGTAGTTCCCTGGGTCTTCCTTCTTGTACTTTTTGAAGACTGGAGTGATATTGGCTTTCCTCCAGTCCTCAAGCACCTCTCCTGTTCTCTATGACCTTTCAAAGTTGATGGAGAGTGGCTCAGCAATAACATCTGCCAGCTCCCTCAGCACTCATGGGTACATCCCTTTGGGGCCTATGAATATTTGCGTGTCCAGTTTGCCTAAATGATCTCTAACCCGATCCTTCTCAACCAAACAAAACTCTTCCTTTCTCCAGGCTTCCTCTCTTACCTCCAGGATCTGGGATTCCTGAATTATGATATACCATTTCATAATTTAATTATCTTACAAACAATTTATATATTTTATCACTAGAATTTAATGGCCTATATTCAAAAAATATTCTGTCAAGTCAGTCTTTTAACATATTTCCCTCATACATCATTTTAGTCAAGAAACAAGGTCAGTGTGTACTAACTATGACCACAACTTAACTACCTGTGCCAAGCATTCACCTTATGCCAACAGAATTTGTAGTTAACTAGATCACGCAGGGATCTCATCTCCTCTGCCTGAATTTCTGCAAAGCTAAAAATAGCTTAACTTTGTCAAAACATTGTGGTATTTTATTAGCACATTGCTTTGCTGTATAATGCATTTCACTGACCTAGAGGACATCTATCCTTTTAGATACACACATAATTAAATCTACATGAAATAAAATAGATATATTAATATATTAATATCTATGCCTGCATTGGCAAAGATGCTTACAGATGTCAGCAATTATCCTCAATTTTGTAGAAATACCTGTTCAGTTCCAATCACTGTAATCTAATTTTGATTGTAGGGAAGAGGAAACAGGATCATAAAAGGTTAAATGTGGTCCTTCGTTGGGCAGAAGTACCAACATCACATTTCATTTCTCAATGGAGGAGGTCAGTGTGATTTTCAGACTCATTCTCTACTACCTATTAGCATACACATAATCTAGTTACTAAATTTCATATATAAACAGGAAGAAATATCCATCAAAGCACTTGAAATTTTACTCACTGCAGTCATCCTATGCCTTTTCAGCCTTTTCAGGAAAAACGTACTGCTGCTAAAAGGCCAAGGGAACACAATCAATGATTCAGGACACATTCCAACACAAGAGAAATTCAGAAGCTTAACAAAGGGAGTGTCTGGAAACATACTTAAGCCTTCCATAGAGAAAATACTGTCCCTTGGATCCCACTTACAATGAACATAAATTATCATAGAATCATAGAATAGTTTGGATTGGAAGGGACCTTTAAAGGTCATCTGGCCCAGCCCCCCTGCAATGAGCAGGGACATTTTCAACTAGATCAGGTTGCTCAGAGCCCCATCCAGTCTGATCTTGAATGTTTCCAGGGATGGGGCATCCACCACCTCTCTGGGCAACCTGTTCCACTGATTCACCACCCTCAAGGAAAAAAAAATTCTTCCGTGTATCTAGCCTAAATCTACCTCTTTTACTTGTCCTACTGTAACAAGCCCTGCTAAAAAGTCTGTACCCATCTTTCAAATAGGAACCTTTTAAGTGCTGAAAGTCTCCAATAAGGTCTCCCTGGAGCCATCTCTTCTCCAGGGTGAACAACCCCAGTTTTCTCAGCCTTTCTTCACAGGGTAGGTGTTCTAGCCCTCTAATAATTTGTGGCCCTCCTCTGGACCCACTCCAGCAGGTCCATGTCTTTCCTGTACTGAGGACTCCAGAGCTGAAGGCAGTACTGCAGGTGGGACCTCACCAGAGCAGAGTAGAGGGGCAGAATCACCTCCCACAACCTGCTGACCACACTTCTTTTGATGCGGCCCAGGATACTGTTGGCTTTCTGGGCTGTGAATGCACATTGGCCTGTGATGTCCAGCTTTTCATCCACCAGTGCCCCCAAACCCTTCCCTGCAGGGCTGCTCTCAATCCCTTCATCCCCCTAACCTGTATTGATACTGGGAGTTGCCTCTACCCAGGTGCAGGACCTTGCCCTTGTTGAACTTCATGATGTTCACATAGGTCCGCTTCTCAAGCTTGTCCAGGTCCCTCTGGATGGTATCCAGTCCCTCAGGTGTGTCAACCACACCACTCACCTCGGTGTTGCCTGCAAACTTGCCTTCCTTCTTTCCCTTTAGTTTGGTCACCTGGTCTCAACTCATCCATGCTGGACTCTTACCATCCTTAACTAGAGCTGCTCTGACCTGTTCTGCTGCTAGGATGAAATATTAAAAAATTATTACAGCTTCTCTTTTTCTCTTCTTTTTGGATTATTGCTGTTGGCTCTGATAGGGGTAGTGATCATCTGCTTTGAAATGTGTGACATAGCTGTCATCATCTTATCTTTGCTCAGCCTGGAAGTCCTACAAACTACCAAGTATAATAGCAACTAAGTGATTAGAGGAAATCTATCCTGCTACTCCTTCCTCCAAGTACGATAGTTCACGTACAGAGATAATAGCAACTGCTCAGAGAGTACCTCTGCTTGATGCCTTTCCCCCCACCCCACCTTAGGATGGCAAGCAAACAATAGAATTATTCAATCACTTATGTTTAAAAGGTACTGCACAGTTCAATCAGAATTTGCTTAAATTTTATTAAAAAAGTATTTTACAGATTTAAAATTTAAATAATCATATTTTAAATGCCTGCTAAGCCACTCACTCACTCATCTTTCTCTCCCTTTCCCTCAACATTTCTTGCTGAGCATGACATCATCTAGTATGGAACAGCAATTTGGGTCAGCTGTCACAGGTATGTCTCCCCCGGAGACTCTTGCCCAACCCCAGCTTGCTTGCTTTGGTTGCAGGGTAGGGCAGAGTAGGAAGGAGAGAGAGTTTTGCACGCACTACTCAGCAATAGCCAAAATATCAGAGTATTACCAACACCATTTTAGCCACAAATCCAAAGCACAACATCATAGGGGCTGGTATGAAGAAAATTTATTTTGTCCCAGCCAGAGTGCATACTTAAGGGCATGGTGGACATACTGATCTAATATTTCAAACCCATAGAATCTCCTAGCAAAGATTTGAGGGTTTATGTTTGTTCATCAATTCACTCTGTTCCATCAGGAGGAAAACCTGGTGGACATTTCTCTCAATAAATGAACGCTTAGACTCATAAGTTGAAGGCCTAAAAGACCCATAGGATGTAGGCTGCAAAATTGTGTGTTTGATTAAAGTTTGGAAACAAGATGATGAGTACAGACTTCTGCATCTGGAATTTCTTCATGGGCTTTAGAGGAAATGTGTATGAGTATAAAGAGACACTCTGTGTAGGCTGATGAATTGGCTAAGGCTGAAGAGTCTGAAAACAAAAACTAGAAAACAGACACCAGGAAAAGGACTTAAGATAATCATAAGGTGCAGATTTCACAAGACAAACAGGGTAGTAACATCCACAACAGCTCTCATCACTGCCCGAGACAAGATACATAGTATCGTTAGCTCTACAATGTATTCTTCTACAAGGGTTATAATACTCATGCCAATGATCATCTTTACATTATCATGGGAAAATTAAAATGCTGCATGTGTAATTTTATTATATTGCATGTTATAAGTTTTAACTAGACCTTCAATATATAGTTTGGAAAGCACAAAACCAGGGCAATAACCTCATTAATCTTACCAAATATATTTTCAGTTAACTCTGTGACATTTTTAGTGATACATTTATTATTGACATTTATAGTACCCGATGCACACGTTGAAGCTGTTATCATATGATATGTAGTAATGCACAAAAAATCCTTAGTGTAAAGATTTCACTTTTCTACTGTTTTCTATACCACACACACAAAAAAATAAAACCACTTAGTGAAATATTTTGTTGTTGTTGTTATTCTTAACAGTAGTAATAAACATTTATGCAGTGCTATAACTTGGAGTACTTGGATTTTAAATAGAAATTCTAGATACCATCTAACGATGGACATAAGCCTCTGCCAGTTAGGAAGATCACTGTAAATGCAAATGTGTAACACATGGGTGGGAATCCCAAAACCAGAGTACAGTTCATAGACTCACTGCTTTGTGAGGGCAATGAGCCTTAGAAGGAAAGGCCAGAGTGGAGGTGAAGATAGATCAAATGATTGGAATGTTACCAGGCCTGAAGAGTTGTCTCTGATAAACTTGGGGACAGGGGATAAAGGTAAGGTGGAAGGAATGAAAGAGGGTGGTTGAACTCAACAGAACTACTTTTGATAATACAGACCACTGAAATGGTGGGAATGAATGAAAACAGGGACTGAAGACAAATGAATTTGTCACTATCACATGAAATAAGAGACAAATTCTTAGAGCATAAGAAATGGCTTTGATGGTTCCTTGCCTCCACCGATATCTTCTGTCATTCTGGCCCATTACCACTACTCTTTTGCACTGGAGGGAAGAAGCAGCTCTACTAGATGTCCTCTAGAATGCAGCATCTGCAAAGACTCTGCAAAAGAAAAACCACAAGTGACTAATCTCTGGTTTTGAAGGTCCTGCCAGATTTCTAGATGCCATGTCTATTTACCCTTAGTGATTTACTTTCATTGTAGACTCTTCTGTCCCACTACCTTAACATGACAAGTATGCAATGCTACATTCCTAGGCTGCCTGAGTTTGAGTATTTCCCAACGGCAACTGCTTTAATTTTTAAGACCATTAGGGGAAAAAGAAAGAAAGAAAAAGAAAAAAACGTAGTTGGCATACCTGTTTTGCATTGTTTAGCATATATATTACAGCAGCACAGGGAAATAATAGGTATGTGTTGTGATAGGTGCTCCATGTGACACTGAAGGAAGAAACAAGATCAGTTTTCTAAGTCTCAGCCAGAATAAGGGGGATGTAAGAAAATGCAGCGCTATTGCTCAGCATGAAACAACAGATTTTGGCACAGAAGTACCTCCAACATGAGCGAACTTTTGGTCTTGTTTGTTTTGATAGATATCATGGAAAAGAACTTTTTAAATAAACAAGGAGATAGCTTCAAAAGAGCAAAACCAGAAGCTTAATCAGGAGAAATAGGTTAGCAAGAAGCACAAAAAGTGATTTTAAAATACACAAAAGTCGAAGACAGATTCTGGTGGTGGGTACAAGATATTTCTTAGTACTCTGTCACATGATAGAGTGGTATGAATGCATTATACTGTTCTATTTATTGATATAGTTTTCCAAATTCAAAGTAGCTTCATTTTCCAACAAATTATTTCAAACTTCCTTAGATTGTAAGTTAAAAAAGTTCTGACCTAACTGCAATTCTGCAAAAACTTCACATGTCACTGAAAGCTCTATATACCAAAAAAATAAATAAAAGTACAACAGCCAATAGGTAACTCCACCTAAAATTAAAAGTTTCAGTCATATTTATAACTAATCTATTTTAAGTTTAACCAACAGAATAGTTGACAGGTCATTTTTATTTATTTTCATAAGTCTACAGACTAATTGAGCTTTCTCTTAACTTTCATTGTGTTAAACTAAACATGTAGTTTGACTTCTATATTAAAAGGTCCGTTCTCATATTTTCAGATATATTTGAATACTCACTCAATTTAGTTACATCCTTCTATAATCTATATCAGAACTATTTCAACAATGATTTTTTTTTGCAGCCTTAGTTTTCAAAATGTGTTTAAGTTCATTCCCAGCTCTTTGGTTCATACTTATATCTAGTTATATTAAAACAAAACACAAAAACTCTTAAAAAAACCCCTTTACATTACCAATTTAACTATAATAGTCGTTAAATTCTAAAGAATCTATAATAATGTGTATGCTTTTGTGAGCAGAATTAGAAGTGATATTTAGTTCTATTAGAAAATGCATTCTCACCTATATTAAATCTCTTTTTAACACTTCATTATATTTAATATAGAAAATGTAATTTTAAATAAGTTCTAGGCATCTTTAATATTAGTGCAAGTCAATTTTACGCATGTAATGAGATTTGACTGTTTCCTCTTTTTGAGAGAGGGAAGTTTTTTCCTCCAATACTCAATAACGTAAAAGAGATCCAGTCATCTCATTATCAAAATGCTCTATGGCCATTGTAGCAAGTAACTTAGGGTTTCCACTATGTCTCTTAGGATATTGACCTAAGAATGATTTGAACATCATTTACCTTCAAGATTATTAAGCATCTAGATTATCAGAGATTCAAAACCAAACAAAAAACCCCAGGTAATCATACCTTTGGCAGCATGCTCTCCAGCTCCTGTTCAACCCATACAGGCTCCCTAAATAAGACAAGAAAGTAATTTTACATCCTAAATATGCTAAATCTTCCCAAAAGCTTTCCAGTTCTCAGCTTCTCTGTTTTATAATCCACAATTCTGGCAGCATAGAGGTTTTAAATTACTTTGTGATATTGCTTGTATTCCCAGTAACAACTCTTCACATCCACTTTAAGTATTATGGGATTTCAGCACCTATTTATGTGTGATATCTCTTGCAAAAGAGAAAAAAATAGAGGTCTCAGAAACTTTGTTTCTTACCTTGGAGTTCTCTCCGTGCTGACTGTAAGTATTACCCGCTACCATGAGCTATCTTAAAGTCATCCACTGTAAACTACAATCTGAAAAGAGTGAAATCTTTTTGCCAAGTAGCTTGAGACTTGTTATAACATGAAAGTGGCTTCCTGATAGTTTCTTTGGGACAGACTGAATACATTTAGTCTAATTGATTCTGGGTTTAGTTAAAGGTATATCACGATCATTAGTATGCACTCTACTGCATTTTTTATTTACATGAATAAATACATAGCATGTTAACTTATGCATTTATCTAGACACTTAACTACTCTGATTACTATTGCTTAAGTTCTGCTATTATGAAGTAAGAATTCTGCAATTGGAAATCACCACTGAGAAGTTGCAAACATGAAAGACACACAGTGAACAGACCTTCACTGTCATTGGGAGAGATAATCATTTGCTTCATCTGGATCAGAAGTGCCACCGAGATAAATACCAGAAGCAGAATGACTTGTACTTTCTTTTTTAAAATATAAATCTTCTTTTGTAAACATATATACAATCCATCAAGGAACAGTTAAGACATGATATATTCCTATGACTATATTGATTTGTTTAGACTACAAATATAAAAAAAAAAATTCATGATATTAGTGAAATTAAGTAAAATATCAAATGCTGTTCTTGCTTATTTTGGGGCACGCAATGTTCTTAGTCAAAACCACTATGCTATACACCAGTGAATGAAGAAACAAATACGTTCAGTGAATGCACATAGTATGGAGAATGGATAGCTGCACAGAGAAGGCATAAAGTGCTTAATTACTAGAAATAATTGTTAAATCCCTACGAAGGAGTCTTGAAAGCAGAATAATATGCTTTTAAGTTCAAGGACAAGTAGTAGCAAATTATGTCAATCCAAATACTGATCTACTCCAGCCCCTTGGCATCTTCTGTTTTACTTTGGTTTCTAAATGAAGACACTAACACCTGTTCTTGCAGCAGGTGGTATTTGTTTATTATAGCTTTTTTTTTTTAATCAGCCTGCAGCTGCAGAATCCAGGGTAAGTAACAGTTTATAACACCAGATTTTCATATATCATCAGTATTGGTCCAGAAAAAAAAATTCTTACCTCATTTCCATCGTATGTTACCAATCATGTAATTTTCTTCTCACAGTCCAAGTTGCTAATTAGAGTGAATTAATTTATAATGCTAGTAAATGAAGTTTTGAACATTGTGCCCTGAGGGTGATATTTGATTATGTTCTCCTATTGCAAAGTCTCTAACTTCTGGAAGAAGATTCCTAAACCTCTGCCAACTTGTACTCTTGCCATTCTTTGAGAAGTATTGTTCAGGGAGAAGCAAGAAGCTTTAAAAAAAAATTAGGAATGAATTAACAATATATAAATTCCTCCGTTCAGATGCAATTGAAATAAGAAAAAGGTACTCATGGGACAGGAGAAGTAGGGTAAAAACTTTCTATACAGAGCTATAAGGTAAGAACATTGAAACAATTATATGAAGGCATTATTAAGAAAGTGTTCTTGTATATTGAGATACATTTTGAAGTTTTGATTTTTATGAAAGTGTTTTCTATTCAAGATCACCATGCAATGTTACTTAGTCTTATTATTGTCATTAATAGAATGAAGTTATAGGCTTCAGACTACTAGATGCTGTGCAAAAATGTTATCTTAAATTTGCTTTGTATTAAAGCAACTATTCAACAAAGTTTACAGAATTCAAGAATTTGTTTAAAATATGGGAAGATAAGGGTTAAAAAAATGTGAGATTTTAGTTTGTGGAATGACAGTTGCCTTAGTGCCTCAGTTCAACTTTTAAGTTTCTGTATTTTTAATTGCAAGTGAAGTTTTAAGGAAGGACTCAAAATAAAAAAATGAAAAATGAGCCTTAGTCTGTGTGTTTGAGAACTCCTTTTAGGAGCAGAAAAGGAAGAAATTGCACCACTTCAAAATCAAATAGAATGAATACAAGAAAAATCTCGTGCATATAAAATTGCATTCCTAGTCTAAGCTGGACTTTTGTGTTACCAAGCAAAGAAAGCTTTAATGTCTTTGATAAAAGTGAGATACGACTACACCATGCAAGGAGTTTCTACTTCTGTAACTGACATTTTGCAGTTGTAAAGATTCAACTTTTCAAACAGATGACATAATCTCCTTGTAATCAAAGAAATCAGACTGGCCACAGAACATATGGTAAGTTTAACATGAGAAAGGCAGGGGAATATCATGACGTTAAGGTTTACATGCCATGTCTATGGCGCTCAGTTTTTAGTGGTAAGCTCAGGCTTTGTAAAATTGCCCAGGTGAAGCTGAAAGATTAAATATCAATTGCACCCTGTGATGTTTCATAGTGTGTGTTGTATTTTGTTGCCATCTCACAGGCTAATCCATGGTATGCTTAGAAAGGCAAACACTACCTTACTTTGTATCACAGAAACATGACATACAAAACACATTGCAAGACAACCTGTAAGCTGAGATTCACGCTCGTAGTCAAGGTGTAGCTATACAAGTTTTCTGAATTCAGAACAGAAATGTGTTTTTTTAAGCAAGTTTTTTCATTCCTACTTACTGGCTTTGGCTTCAAGTTTTAGAATAAACAAACTAGATTCCTTCCAGATGCAACTAAAATGATACATATGCTCCAGAAGTGCATCTAACAATCACAGGTATTCAGCTACTTAAACTAGCCTGGAGTAAAATCCTCTGAATTATACTCAGTGCAGACATTGGCTTTTAGCAGCAACAGAATCTCTCCTACTGCTGGAGGTAATTGACATGAACTTAGCTGAACACTCTTGTGGACCACTGGATTTGATAGTGATAATTAAAGACCATAAGACCTGCTCTGCGTCATACTGACAATCCTCATCTCCAACAAAGTGGACATTATGGCTCTGCCTATTTCCCTTTGATGAGTATGAGGAAACAGCTTCTGGAGTTGTCTTAATGGCCTTTCTCTCACTCTTCCTTCACTCCAGGAGGCCACTCAAAAGAAAACACTATTTCTACCACCAACACAAACATACGCAACTCTGTTAACTTGCTTAGCAGAACTCAAAGAGCTTGGGGGACCACAGTAGCATGGAACAACACCTCTCACCCTGCAGTTCATTATGGCCCATCCCTCCCTGAAGAGATCCTGCAACTGTCCCCGAATTCTCTGTTGCACTACTTAGGATCATAGAATGGTTTGGGTTGGAAGGGACCTTTAAAGATCATCTGGCCTAGCCCCCCTGCAATGAGCAGGGACATTTTCAACTAGATCAGGTGGCTCAGAGCCCCATCCAGTCTGACCTTGAAAGTTTCCAGGGATGGGGCATCCACCACCTCTCTGGGCAACCTGTTCCACTGATTCACCACCTTCAAGGAAAAAAAAATTCTTCCGTGTATCTAGCCTAAATCCACCCTCTTTTACTTGTCCTACTGTAACAGGCCCTGCTAAAAAGTCTGTACCCATCTTTCAAATAGGAACCTTTTAAGTGCTGAAAGTCTCCAATAAGGTCTCCCTGCAGCCATCTCTTCTCCAGGGTGAACAACCCCAGTTCTCTCAGCCTTTCTTCACAGGTTAGGTGTTCTAGCCCTCTAATAATTTTTGTGGCCCTCCTCTGAACCTGCCCCAGCAGGTCCATGTCTTTCCTGTACTGAGGACTCCAGAGCTGAAGGCAGTACTGCAGGTAGGGTCTCACCAGAGCGGAGTAGAGGGGCAGGATCACCTCCCTCAACCTGCTGACCACGCTTCTTTTGATGTAGCTCAGGATACGGTTGGCTTTCTGGGATGCGAGTGCACATTGCCCCATCTTGTCCAGCTTTTAACCCACCAGTACCCCCAAGCCCTTCCCTGCAGGGCTGCTCTCAATCCCTTCATCCCCTAACCTGTATTGATACTGGGAGTTGCCTCTACCCAGGTGCAGGACCTTGTCCTTGGCCTTGCTGAACCTCATGATGTTCACATGGGCCCACTTCTCAAGCTTGTCTGCATGGCATCCCATCCCTCAGGCACATCAACCGCGCCACTCAGCTTGGTGTCATCTGCATACTTGCTGAGGGTACACTCAATCCCACGCTTCGTGTTGTTGGTGAAGATATTAAACAGTACTGGTCCCAACGTGGACCCCTGAGGGACACCGCTCATTGCCGATCCCCATCTGGACATTGAGCTGTTGACCACTACCCTCTGGATGTGTTCCGCATCCACCAAACAGTCCACCCATCAAATCCATATCTTTCCAATTTAGAGAGAAGGATGTTGTGGGGGACAATGTCAAAGGTCTTACAGAAGTCCAGATAGATGGTATCCTTAGCTCTTCCCTTGTCCACTGATACAGTCACTCCATCATAGAAGGCCACTAGGCTGGTCAGGCAAGACTTGCCTATCCTTCTGTCACCTTCCTGTCCTTATGTTGCCATTTCTTTGTTTAAGTATGTGAACGCTTTTTGTGTGTGTATGTCACCATTTCAGGCTGGGCCAGCACTTAAAATGAGTGGCAGATGCTCTCTGTTAAC
>NW_009611000.1:1180-13823 GCF_000690535.1 Cariama cristata | reverse complement strand
CGCGTCCTCCCTCCCTGCCCCCCCGCCGGACGCGGGTTTCCTCAGGAGCCGGAGCCGCAGGGCAGAGCGGGGCCGCCGGTCACCTTCCCGGCAGCCCGGGTCGCTCCTTCTTCCCGGATCGGCGAGCGTGCCGCTGGCGTTTCAAGTCGTAACCTGAAGTGAACTAGCCATGGCGAGTGAAGACAAACAAGTTGTTCAGCCAACAGGTGATGATGGAGGAGGAGGTAGCGGAGGAGGAGCGGGAAAAGAAGGAAACGCTGCTGAAGGGGGAAGTGTGCTGCAGCCTTTGAATCCGGGAGTCCCCATCCGAGGTATCAAGATGAAATTTGCTGTGCTGACAGGACTGGTGGAAGTTGGTGAAGTGTCCAACAGAGACATAGTCGAAACTGTGTTTAATCTGGTAAGTTGGTTGCCTCTTTGGGTACGAGGGAAAAGAACAGCATATGCGTGCAGAAGAATCCCATGCTTTTTTGATGTTATTTTCCTGTCAATATTTTTTACAAGTTTACGCTTTCACCGTACTAGATTTCAGCCAAGTTCTTTTTACTTATGGGTAACAAAAGCTGAAAATAAAGCATATGAGCCTCTATCTGTAGATTTAAACTTGAAACAACTCTAAATGGCATCCTCCTTAGGTTGCCTCAGATAAATTGTTGCCTTGTTTAGAACGGAGAAGTGTTATGTTTAAACATTCAACAGGTGTACTCAATAAGAAAGTTAAACGTTGATTGAGTAACTCAAACTCTCATCAAAACACACACGTTGCTGTTTTAAGCCAAAAGAGCTTTTCCCATGAAGAGGTTTATGTCCCTTTTTGCTTCCCATTTGCTTTGGAAGTAGGCGGAGCTTTCATGTTTTGTCTACAGGGGGTGAGGGTGTCGGAGGGTGTCAGGGAGCAGTTCATTCAAATTGCTCTGCTTCTTGGGAAGAGTAGAACATGGTTTCAGTGTCCTTTTTTTATTAGTGAATTAGGTAGTCCGCTGCTATTTTTTGAATGCACTTTGGATGTATTTAATACTTCATAAAAGACCTAACTAAAAATTGAGGATTCAACTTTTCCTGTCAAAGCTGCAAACATATTGTTGAACTTCTTGGGCCACGTTTAAAGCAAATAGGCTAGTTGTTGACATATGCTTGCTGAAGGAGACCAGTCATTAGGAGAAAACCTGTCTTCAAGTTTGCAAAGATACTCTGCTATTATCAGAGGTCTGAAAACATCTCTAAAAATACTCATCGTTCCTGCTTCCTCCTTTTAGTGAGCACCTTTGGCTTTAAAACAGTGCGGTTTCTGACAAACCAGGAAGTGAGAGTACGCAGTAGTATAAGCTCGGTAACAAGGAAAGTTGGTGCAAAAGACATACTGTTTCTTAAATGCTACTTGCTTTCCGTTTGACTTGTTAGTAGTAGTCTTTGCTGCGTGCAAGTTTTAATGATCACTAAGTATTTGTGTGCTGTGTCTGTTTAATGTTTTGTGATGTTATCTTCTAGAGTTATGATAAATGTTTATTTTTTGAATATTTTCAGAATGTAATTGAATATTAACAGAATGTAATGCTCTAAATTGTTTGGATGAAAGTCTCAATACAAAGGAATTGCAGTCTGGGCAAAAATGAAGTGCAGATTAGAGGTTTCGTGGATGCTTCAAGTACAAGAAAGTGATTTAAGTTAGAGCCCACTTGACAATTGTCCTTGACAAAACTCAGTGCTCAGATATATGAATATGAGGTTCAAAAGGAAATTCTGGTAAAAATCTGGTTTATGATTTAGGACACTTGTGTGAGGGGAAATTGTTCATGAATGTGTTAAAATTTACATTGTTTCTAGCATGGTCTTTTGAGTGGTGTATTAGAGGTGTATTTTATGGCAGCAGTGGAAAGACATTCAGCAGAATAACTAAAAAATGTAAAAGCTTCTTGATCCTAGGATTCCTTTTCTGCTCCATTTTGGACAAGAGAGGAATGAAAAATTCAGCCTGATTTAGAGAATCCTTGATTTTAGATTTAAGAGGTCTAGAGAATTTGACCTGTGAACTGCATTCTCCTGGATCTTCATTTCCCAAATAGAAGTAGGGGAGAGTTTCTGGCCCTGGAAATTTTTGAAACTGTGTTTTCACTTTTTCTGCAAGAGAAACAACATCGCTGAACCTTTCCGAGAAGATTCCCCAACCGTTCCAGCACACCTGCCTACTATATGGGAGGCCAAAGTTCATGCTCCTGCACCATGTTATTTTATCAGAGCAGAAGTAGTCAGTTGATAGCTATCATGAAACAACCAATAGTTTGGTGGTAAGAACACTTTACCTGGATTATGTGAGAGCAAAATACAAATTTTTGGGCAATATCAAAAAAAGTAGGTCCCTTGGTTTCTCCATGTCCTGGGAAAACATATCAGCTACTGGTGACTACTTTGGAAGGAAAAGATGTCTCAGTGCTCTGTGGTTTTATTAAAACTAGAATGCTTAAAAATCAAACCACCCAACAAACTCATAGTTTTTGTTACAGAAAGCATCTATTTTTCTGTTGTTTGGGTTGTTTTTGTTTTTTAAACTGTTAGGCTGACTTGTTAATATAGCTTTCAGGGATATGAGGTCTCCCTACAAAGCAGTAGTCATCCATCTGTCATTGAGTTCTGCTGCTGTTCAGTTGTTAGCTCTGACTGCTTCATTTTGTCGATTAATACCTCTGAAATTACACTGATTAGAATTTAAGGCATATGAAGTATTGGTCAGCAATAGCGTACTTACTTTTCTCTGTGTGTATGCAGAAAAGATTTAACTTTTATATGAAAAAGTGATTCTTAGCTATGGCTTTTCTGGTAGTTTGTTTCCCAGCAGCTTTTGGAGTGAGTTTACTGATGTGTGTGCAGGTTCAGTTGGAGGTATGAAAATCGTGCTGTGATCTGTTGTTACTAACGGGGTTTTAAACCCAAGATATCCCCTCCTATGGGGTTTCATTCTGTTTGGTGACTCATAACTGCACTGCCTCAGCGGTGTTAGCAGAAGTCAGCTACCTTGTACTTTGAAAGGAGGAGATGTACGGTATTTAGGGGATTTTTTTGATCGCTAAAGTGAGATGTCTTTAAACTGAAGTGGAAGGAGGGCTGGGCAAATTTGTGTCGAAAGGTGTCTTTACGTATTTATTCTGCATAGCATAACCACCGTCAAACATGAAGAGTTTATTTTTTAAAAAGGGAGGTTAGCTGACCTAATTTTTATTTCTGAGCAAACACGTTACTCTTAATTATGCTCTTCAAGCTTGCTGTAGCGTATGGAGGCTATGGTGAATTTCTTTGTTTGTGATGGAAAGTCAAGAGAAGCCCAAAGTGCTGTCTTGATGTTCCTCATCTTTAAGTATTTAAGAGGTGGTCATGCTTTATATGTGAAGGACGCAGAAGGTCAAAAATCTAAAGTGCACAGTAATTGACCTGCTGCTTATTAAAGCAATTTAAGCTTCTGTAGTCCTGATTACTTGAGCAAATAACTTGTTCAGTCCAGCAGTGTTGGATCTTGGGTCTGAGAACCACCTATAACGTTTTCTGCATCCAGCAGTATAACAGAGTGCTTAGTGAGCTCACTTCTGGTATGCATCAAAAACCTAGTAACCTCATTTTATTGTCTTTGGAAATTCTACTCTTAGAAACACTCAAATTGATCTGCTTTGTTTTTGTCAGTCTTCTCTGAGAACCAGTTTTCCAGCCTGCGTTAGATACGGCTTTGTGTATTTCAGCAGTACGTAAAATTGAGAAGGAAAATACTGACTTTAAAGAAGCTTATTATGCTGTGCAAAACTTTGAAAGCACATTCTAGTTCAAGTATTAATCTGTTCTGTTACTTTTCTGACAGACAGTAAACCAAACTATGGGTATATATTGCTCATGCATTGTGAATTACATTTTTAATTGACTTTGGGCAGCAATAACTCCTTGAATTATTTTTGTTTACAAATCAGATGAATTCCTGTTCATTATATCATATCTGCTTCTTCTCCCCACTTAGTTTATTAAAATAAAAAGCCTCCTGGTAGGAAAAGATGATAGAATGGAAAAATAAATTATTTACAGTGTGATCTGTTGCTAACTTAAAATAGCTGTGTGTTTTTCATAGTAAAACAGAGAGATAATTTGACCTCCTACTGATGAAGAAACTTTTGGATAGAGTAGTAGAAATAATTCAGCAATTGGCAAAACTTAAAAACATGTATATATAAAATTAGTTACAGTACTGTGCTGCTAGTGTCAAAGAAGATTTTTAGGCTCTGAAGTTTTCAGGTGTAGAGAACAAATTCTGTTCTGAAGGCTATACAACCTGCATTGGAAATATAGGAGGTCCTGCAAAATCTTTTCGAGATTAAAATTCTGGGTGCAGCTTCGGGTCTACTCCCTTTTAAACGAGCTTGTCTTGTATCATGTGTCAATGTTGTCTTGTTTGCAAGTTATTACAAGTTTCTTATTTATATATAAAACTTAGGTCACCGGGTATCCTTGTCTTTCAGGAGGTGAAGGGCTCTCACTGCCAAGTGTTTGGTTCATCATGAATGCTGTATGTGCAGGGGTTGACTATGCTGCGTTATTAGGCTTGCAGTGGGAAATGGATATTCTGGCAAAATTCTGCTATGCTTCAAGCAAATGACTGTACAACTATTGTCTTTCTCTGTGGTATTGGTATGATTCAGTTTGGGGACTTCATGCCAGAACTTACTCGTGTCTCAAGTCGACTACTGTATAGAGAAAACAGATATTCCAGACTTTCTGCTCTTCTCTAAAGAAATGCCATGTCTTACTCTAAGCCAATTTTGTTTTAAAAAGCTTTAACACCTCTAATTGTTCTACTGACTATAATATAGAATCAGTTATTTGTTTTGGTTCCATCTTTTTCTTCTCAGTCTGTGTTGTGAAGACTTTTTCTTTGAATGTTCTGTGTGTCTCTTCAGTGGGGATAATGCGCTGTTGCTTCTGATTCTGTTCATGGATGGTGAGGTCCTCACCAAGAGTCCCAAGTGATGAAGTGCAAATGAGAAGGAAATCTTAGTTTTTATCACTTTTGGAGGAAAAAGAACAGGATCTGAGAAGCAGAGACTAAAATGACTTTATAAACTTCATCTGTCACCTCTCTCACTTCTGCCAGACTTTACTAAAACCACAAACCAAAACCGATGCAACTTTTAAAAATTCTTGCTGTTTACTTTCCTTGTTTCTTCTTTTTAAAGTAACCTTCTTCCCCACCCCCACTTGGATTGTTTTATAGAACAAATCTGAGAGAAGTGTCAGGACTGCCACTTGTTGCCCTCTGCTCTTTTTGTCGTGTCTCCATTGCGATGGTTTCTACCCTATAAACTCTTTATCATTATTCATACTGAAAGCTAATGACATCGCCTGCTGATACAACAGGTTTCTAATTTGGTATGAATGCTTCTGAAACACTAGTACAATGGATTTTATGAGATAGAAATTCCTCTTTTTTCATCTCTGGTTATAGACTCTTTTTGCATGTACCTTCTTGTAGAAAACCCCCAAAGCTAATGCTGGTAGAATTAAATGAATTACAGTAATGAAAATGCGCTATAAATATCATCGTAACAATGCATTGGTTTCATTACCTTACTGTATATTTTTAGAGAATGCTAGGATTTATTTTTCTATGTAAACTTATCAATGCTGATGACAAGTGAGAGTAACCAAATAGTTTCTAGAGCGTCACGGAATATTGTGCATTTCTTCGGATGTGCAGTCTTCCCTAGCAGGTTCCCAGTAAGTACACCTCTGGCTACAGTTACCCTAGTTCAGTCACTTCTGTCCATTTGCAGTGTAGATGATAAGGTAAGTCTGTGGCTTTAGCTAGGTCAAGCTTGTAGGTTTTTTTTGTTGTTGTTAAAAATCGGAGTGAATTGGACAGTCAGCTGTCTTAGTGATCATGCATCGTTTTACTCTTGATGAAAAAGTGAAATTCAGCAAAAGATCTGTAAAGCGTCCAAATCTGTCTCGATGTCCTTTTTTATAAAATACATCAGATGCAAACTTGCTTCTGTCAGGCCCCTTCACAGTGAGAGGCTTGTGCCCAGTTTGATGAATGAATTTAGACTCCTTGATTCCAACTCATCTTCGGGGTTTTGAAGACATTTAATTTGGGATCTGGTAGCAGTAAAAGGTGATTTTGGTAAGTTTAGCCGACTAAATGAGGCTGAGAGATGTTTTTCACCAGACTTTACTAGGTGTTCAAAATTGTTGAGTAATGGGAGTCACCTGTCCTTCACTTAAAATAAGAATTGTGGATCTCCATCTTGTTAGAATGTAATCTGAGTAGTTATGGATACACTTACTATTGAAGTGATGTGTATTGGGTTTTTTCAGGTATTGACGCAACTTGGCTGTTACTTTGTAGTCAGTGGAAATACCACCCTGCATGGTAAGTGTAGGGACTTCGGGAAATTTTGTGGTCAGTTGAGGGAGGCATGGAACATAGTAAGTGAGATGGTAACGGCAGTCTTGAATTGGGCATGCTGACAGTTTAAAACAAAATTGTCTAAACTCTGAAGAGGAGCTGATTTGTACTGTGGCTGGGGTATCAACTCAGTTCTGTGACTGCAGCTTAAAACTTACTGTAGGATGACAAAATATCGAGGACAAAATCTTAAGACCCCACAGGAAAATGTTCAGTTTTTCTCCCTCTAAGTGGCCAATTTTTATAGCTTCTCATGACCAATCTGAAGTTTTGAGTGTCTGTGAATGCCATGCGCTCTGTGTTTTCCAGAGGTCTTGGCATCCTGTACTGCCATTGGCAGGCTCTGTGCAAACCTAAAATAAAGCTAAAAAAGCAAGGTTGAACCAGGCATTTAGATATATCATGTCTTAATAATGCAATATTTGATAGACAATTTTTAATTAGCAGTCTGTTCTACAAGCAAGCCTGTTTAAAATGCCTTCACAGCATACTTTAGAATTCCCCTTTAGAGAGGGACACATTGGTTCAAAGACAGATTTTTGTAATTGGTGTTCTGTAACAAAGAAGAGAGAGTCAGGTATCTATTGTGGTTGCTTTGCTCTCTCTAAGTAGTATTTTGTATCGCCTCTGTCAGACAATACTGGGCTGGATGGACCATTGGCCTGACCCAGTAGCGCAGATAGCGCAGTAATGTAGTGGCCATATGGACTGGCTCAGGAAAAGGATTTGCGGATTAGAATAAAATTAGTCAAAAGCATCAGGGAAATAGGTGGATGGCATGTCAAGGTTGCTACAAAGGCTGGACATCGCGGAGTGAGATAAAAATAGATAATTATTCATGTCCTTTGAAAGAGATTGTTGGAGGGATGAACCAAAGTGTGCAGATTCAAAAGGAGTGTGAGTAAAGAGAAGTTTTTTTGAAGTGGCTGTATTGCACAAATACTGGAGGTTGAGGAAAACCAGAGATGAGGTATTTGCTTAGATCTTTTTTTATGGAAGTGCTGGTTTGGTACAGTGTTCAGTATTTGGTGGCTAGTCAATTGTACATTCAGATGCTGAAGCTTCTGATCATCAAATGTGATTTTTTTTTTTGTGACAAGATTTCAGGTCTGATGAAAGGCAAAAATGAGCTTTCTCTGTGGTTTCTTTCACTATCTGTATATTTGTTTTACCACCTATTAGGGCACCTGCAGTCGTTCTGAACTGTATCCCACTTGACATGGTGTTCTGACTTTTTTTTTAACTAGATAAGTTGGTAACTTAAAGAATTTATAGCTTCTGTCTTTACGTGGTCATGAAGTCCTTTATGAACCTTGAGGAGGAAGCTTTAATCTGTTGCATAGATTAACTAAGCTCTACGGTTTACTCATTGAATGTGAAATAACTACTCGTTACTCTTGGTATTTCTGTATATAAAACCCTTTAAGAATCTTTTCTGTCAAATTCAGTCTTGCAGGCATTAAATTTATGCATATCTTTTTAAAGAACTTCTATTTATTTTAAATGGGTCAATGTGGAAGAAAGTTTTTGTTCATAATCCCTCATTACACTTAGCTAACTTTCTGCCATTCAAGTGCCTTCCCCAGCCCCTAGAGGCCTTGCTGGCCTCTTCATCACATTTTGCATGATGGTTTTTGGTATTAGCTTGACCTAATTACTCATGTCCTAATTTAGATAACATTGCGGCTTTAACCAATTCTGGATTTTTCTGTTAGACTTGGTATCGTGCTAAAGTATATTATTGCCTGTCCAAAATCTAGTTTGGTCACTTTTTTTTTTCTGGGAAGCCTTCAGACTTTGACTGTCTGGGAGCTCTGGCCATTAGCCAGGAATCTGAGGGCTGTGATTAATTTGCATAAAACAGGATCCTGTTGCCACCTGCTTTTTTTAATACCACACGTGGCCAGTGGAGACTGTAGTTTCCAGTATGCAGTGCTCCACCTTTAGAGCAGATAACAATCGAGATGCACCCTTGCACAACCACTGTAATCAAATTCGCTAAATAATGACGCTGCATGAGTTGCCATTGTACCTTTTCCTGAGACGCTGTAGTCTCTGTGCTGATATCGGAAGCCTGTTGTAATTTGTGAAGAGCTTGCATTGCTACGCTGCTTTAGATTCCAGAGCTTCACAAATAGACATAAATAGTTTCTAAATAGAAACTAATTTGTGGAGAAGAAAACCTAATGCCTTCCATTGCACTGGATTCCTCTAGTAATAACTGGGGATCTGGGAGCAGCTATGTCCCAGGCATGATTTTCTTGTTAATAGCTGCCTTGAGATGATATTGAAATGAGAATAGCTGGTGGGAATAGGATGTGCTCTGTTGCCTCCTGTAAAGTGCTCTGCGAGTTTGAGCTGCAAGTCTCTTTACTGCAGCCTGCATACGAGTAGTTCTGTTGGTGTTTTTGTATTCTACATATATCTAGCCACAAAATTTCATATGCATTATACAGCAAATTCAGATTATTTTTAGTGTGACTGAAAAACTGGAAGTGAGTTGTTCAGACAAAAATCTTTTTGTATTCTACATATATCTAGCCACAAAATTTCATATGCATTATACAGCAAATTCAGATTATTTTTGGTGTGACTGAAAAGCTGGAAAAATCAAAAATCAAAAAGGCAAAAATCTTTTCTATTTTGTTGATGCAACTGAAGAAAGCAACACTTAAAGAGCTACTGGGTTAGCTTTCCTCTACAACTGAAAATCCAAACCAGAGTAACCAGTTCGGACTCATCTGTTCTATGGAAGTGTGTTATGTGCGTTTGTGTCACCCCCCTGCTGCCTCTCCCCTTTGCCATCAGCAGCTGTTCTGTGTGGTGTGGGCAGAAGTTAGAGAAATAAATGAACGAATGAAGTCTCTTCTATTTGCCCCACTTAGATACTCCAAATTTCTAGTTTTATACTCCGCTAGCCCTGTAAAACAGTAACTGTGACAGCACGTAGGGTGACCACCTGTAGCTTGCTTATTCTCTCTTTTGGGAATACCGAAAGGCAAGAGGCACCAGTAAGCAGCAGGTAAGATGGTCACTACAGCAGGAGTGCAATGTCTCTTATCAGCAAGAGAACCAGTAGCATCTTGCAGTGGACTGGGAAGTATGTGATGGTGGAGTCCAGGTTGTTTGCTAGATAAATCTCTCACAAATTGGTTCCTTTGTCAAACTGAAGTTTTGTGTGGGAATTGTACTGATTGCTTGCCCAAGTATGATTGGGATGGGGTTGGGTGGGGAGCTGTTTGTTAGAACAAGGTAAACCCTGTTGCTGTAGAATTGCTGAATAAAGCCTTTGCAGATCCTGCAACCTTTAAGTTTTAGTAGTCCATTGTCAGAGAAGTCTGTAAGTTATGCTATTTGGACTTCTCTGGTTTAAAACTGCGTTCCTAAGGACAATTGTTTTTTGTGGATTATTAATGATTCAGGTGGACCTTGGAATCAAATAGTGCTTAAAAAACCCAACAAAACCCACTCAAAAAAGGTCTTTATGCTGAATCATAGACATAAGTTCAAAAAAAATGGCCAATGATACAGAAGTAGAGTTGCTGATAAGCCTTAAAACAATGCAATCGGGAGGGGAAAATAGCGATGAAATGACTAATGTTGGTAATGGTGCATGACTGTTAAACAAACAAATGGAAACTATCAGTCCAGTCAGCATCTGCCTCCTGCTAATGTTTTTGTTGAAACTAAGCATGTGATTTGTCTGTAGTTTTGGTTGTGAACTTGATTGAAAAGAACTTGCAAGCTGCTTTTATTTTTTTTTTTTCCCCCTCTAATGGGAGCTTAGTAATACTGTAGGATTTGATTTCAGTGTATAATTTAGGTGCTCTAATGCCTGACTGTTAGGTATCTGATACGGAGTGTGAAACTGAGTAACTGTGACTGCATTTTTAGAATATGTTTCAAAATAGCTAATGTGAGATGGGGAGTTACGTATGTTTAATATATTGCTGATCTCATAGAATGGGAGAACACTGAGATGCTGCTAATGGATATTTCAATTAGCGTTGCAAAAAGTTCTCTGTCCACTTTGTCATTTACAGCCAAAGGTCACCTTCTGAAGCTATGATGTTTGTAACACTTCAGGTTTCCTTGATCTGAACGAAGTAGCAGTGGAGCCCAGCTCAACACTAAAGTGCTGTGAAAAGGGTTCTCAGACACAGAAACTGTACCAGCAGCTTCCCGTCTTTATGCAAGTCAGTAAATGCTCATGGTGAAAAGATTGCCTTGTTTTCTTGCCCATTTCTTCCTCAAAAGTAAGCTCCCAATGTTATGCCATGCTAGATGATCTACTGTTTAACCTCACGCCAGGATGTTCTGCTTTGTCCTTCCTGTGCTCTCCCGCCACCTTCCGTGACCTGGCACCTGCTGCCTTCGTCCTGGGCTGCAAAAGCGGATCCAGAGTGCGGGCTGGGGAGCTGTGAATGCCGCTGTGTGCTGGAGTTGCTATGGATCGGGTGGTTGGTGGGGCTATTGCCTTTGGGAGATGTTCATTCCGTGACCCATCTGAGACCTGGCACTAAAGACTTATGCCTTTCCTGCGTACTGCTTTTAAAGTGAAATGTATATTGCTCTTTGGGAATTTTGCTGGCTTAGTAAAGTCTCACCTATGGAGGAAATGAAAGCTACCCTGATTTCTGTCCTTAGTAGGAAAGGATTCAAATTGCCATTTGTCAGGAGTGCATAGCGATGGTGCTGTAAGTGACTTGTAAGGGACATTTCTAACACCTCTTCTGTGTAGACTAGGCCGATATACAGCAAAGAAAGCCAGATTTATGGGTATGGAGAGAAGGCACAGGAAGAAACAAGTCTCAGACATTGTGATTAAGGTGTTTGAATCAGGTTCTTCAGTCACTCATGTATGACAGGAAGGGTTTGGAGCTGGAAGACAGTGGATTTCTTGCCCACATGTTAGGGCTTTAGTAGAGTTTTCTTTACGGTGTACAGAATCCTGATTTCCTTCCTGGAAGGTGAACTATCCTCAGGTGGAGTGATTTGTCCAGTGACTGAAAGATCACCAGAGTTGCTTAGGCATATTTCAAAAAGATAGAATTTAGATGACAGAAACCTGGGTTTCTTGCTTCTGGATGGTGCTGCTGTTTAGGAGAAAACTGATATCCCCATTTCCAACTAGATCCTGTTTTAGGAGGGTGCTTAGTACTTCTGTGCTCTGTCTTGAAAGAAGCCATGAGCAAGCTGAAAAAATGTCACGTATCGCTTCTAGATCCAAGTTAGTGTTGTGTGTTGTCTGCACACCCCTCTCTCCCTCCCCCCCAAAAGAGGAGGGAAATAATTTTCATGTTGTCAGGTGGTGTAGATGACTGTAACAAGGAAACTTGTCAGTTCAGGCTGTCCCTCAGCTAGGTTTTGTGTGACAAATTAAGAAGCCTGGAAAACTGGATACAAAGTGGAAGTTGAGGGGGAAAAAAGTTTCACTCGAGAGCTAACTTAATCTTGATGCCTTTGCTGTTGTTCTTGGCACTTTAAAGATGGATATGTCTGTAGGAATTTTTATATGCAAAGAGTTGTTGGGATCTCTTTCAATTCCAGTCATATGAATAGAGGTAGAGGTAAAATTTTAGAGGAGCAACCTAACTCTGCCCAAAGAAATTGTCTAAAAAGAACATCACAAATGAACAGTTTAGCTTAATCACTGTAATGGTGCTGCAGTAAAACTTGATTACAAGCTATTTATTTCAAATTCAAACTTTTGAAATCAAAACCTGACTATCTGAATGTCATGATCTTGTCACGATCCATCACATTTGAGAAGTCATGGCAGTCTGGTGAATCTCCCACTGACTGGAAAAGGGGAAACATAATCCTCATTTTTAAAAAGCGAAAAAAGGAACTACATGTCGGTCAACCTCACCTCTGGGCCTGGCAAGACACTGGAGCAGATCCTCCTGGAAACTGTGGACTGGAAAAGGGGAAACATAATCCTCATTTTTAAAAAGCGAAAAAAGGAACTACATGTCGGTCAACCTCACCTCTGGGCCTGGCAAGACACTGGAGCAGATCCTCCTGGAAACTGTGGGAAGGCACATGGAAAAGAGAGGCGACTGGTGACAGCCAACATGGCTTCTCTAAGGGCAAATCATGCCTGACAAACTTGGTGGTCTTCTACAATGGGGTTACAGCACTGGTGGATAAGGGAAGAGCAACTGATGTCATCTGCCTGGACTTGTGCAAAGCATTTGACACTGT
>NW_009611000.1:0-595 GCF_000690535.1 Cariama cristata | reverse complement strand
CCCCCACCACAGTCCTGCCTTCACCCAGTGGGCCCCCAACACAAGAAGGACATGGACCTATCCTATAGGATAGGTCCATGCTAACTATCTCCTGTTAAGTTAACCGTGGTGCCAAAGAAAACACAATAATGAAATGTATGGCAACTATATTAATTAAATATTAGTTACCCAAGCATGTTTGGTTTCTTTTTTTTTTTTTTTTTGGTCTTCAGGCAGTCCTTCGTTCTGTGTAATTCTGTAGAATTCTGTAGTTGTGATCTCTGTATGGTGTGCTTCCATGTTCTGGTGCTGAGAACCAGGAAGGTATCTATACAGTCACTGCGTTTGGTATTATGAAGTAACATGCTCCTCTCTGAGATATATTCATACTTCTTCCTTGAATGATTTCTGTATCAAAGATGGGTGGTATAGAAGCAAAGAGAAGACAGTGTAATTTTTATTTGCTAATTCTGTAAACGTAGCAGGGCCTCGAAAAGAGGCAGACAGGGCTGTTTCATTTTCACCCATCATATGCAACAAAGCTTCTGCAGCCTGAATCAAGTCTTACTTGCTCCAAGTAGGTGGTCATGACTGATGCGGCACGTCTAGTTAAATT
>NW_009610999.1:0-21524 GCF_000690535.1 Cariama cristata | reverse complement strand
TGCCGGTAGAAGGGGCCTGGGGAGCTGAAGAACTGCACCGGGGCTGTCCCGGCTGCCTGGGGCTGACCCAGCTCCGGAGCGCTCCCGTGCCGGTGGAGCGGTGGCAGGGCCTCTGAGCCGGTGAAGAGCAGCCTCCTGTGGGGTGAGGGTGGCGTTGGCAACGGGCAGCCCGTCTGCCACGGGGGGTTCATCCCGCTGCTCGCAGTTAATTAATCAAACGGTTGATCAGCTTTATCCCTGTAAAGATAAAATCATCTTGATTTTAGGAATGACAGCATATTAAGCAGTTTTGTAAGCAGGTGTGTGTGTGAGTGGATATAAGAACAGGATGGTGATGATGGGTTAGACAGTTGAAAAAGAGCCTGGGTCCCATCACACTTCAGGATTTGTCGCGACTGGTCTTTGTGTCGCGTCAGCGGCCAGTTGTGTGTGTGGCAGACCTGTCACAGCTCCTGCGTGGCTCCTCTCCTTACTCCAAGGCTGTCGGTCCTGCATGAGGATAACACCGTCGTTATGGTGGCCTTGGCTCGCTACCGAAAGTGCAGGCGTCTTGAGTTCCTGGCCAGCCAAACGCAGAAAGTGGCTCTGAGAACAGTGCAAAAAGTTCAGTGCGAAACCACGAGGACAGCTTGCTCACCTCGACTCGCTGAGAACATGCTTGCCGGTGCTTTTTCTACCGATAATTGCCTCTCTCTACTAGTTTGTCATCTTAGCTTTCTGACCCGCCTGTTTTATTTACTTAGGAAGAATTTTAAGTTGAGGTGACAGCTGTATGTTCATCCCATGGGCTGGTAAGACCGTGCAACTGCTTTTCTATGTAGGTGTATGGGACTAGGCTGCCAGCTGATGCTGAAACACAAGTTCCTGACTGTAAGTAGCTGGCTAGCCTCTGAGGTTATTGGATGTTTACTTTTATCTGTTCTTGTTCTGAATCTCCCGAGCAAGCGTGTTTTCATTGCTTCCTTTGAAAGCTTAACGTGGTGTATTCTAAAATTGCTCTCACAAAGCTTGTCCTTCTATTCTGTCTACATTTTTGCATTCTCAGTTTAATTGCTCTTGTTCTAGTTATGCTCACTGGCATTACTATAAACCCTCTTCCATTGGTGTTTATGCAAGCTAATGTTTGCACACTCTAACTCTTCTATTCATTCCTGATTAAATGAAGGTTTAAATCTTCTCTCAAGTCTTTCCAGCCCCATACTCACTTTATTGCTCTTTGATCTCTTTTCTGCATGATAAAACTTAATTTGTGTATTTGGTTGCATGACTTTCTTGCTAACTTATGTCTAATTTTTTTTTTTAACGTTGGGTCTGCTATTTGCTATGTTTTAAGCAGACATTAATTGATTTAGACTTCATCCAAGGTAGAAATTTATCTCCAAGGCTTGCATATTTATTTTATCAGGTAAGTTGATTAAATTGTAAGCCTCAGGATACAATGACCTGTCTACAATAGTCTACCATTCCACCTATTTTTCCAGGTGTGCAATATTGGCCTCTGCCATTAAACAAGTAGGTGGTGGTGACAGCAGCGTGTCAGTGGTTTGGCTAATCTAGTAGTGCCAGTATATTTTCTTAGGCAAGTAGGGATGTAGTGTGGTATAGATATGAGGAATGTATCTAATCTAAACGTTATTTCTGGTTGTGTCTGTTGCAACACTGCGAGGCTGACATTGTCTTTTTTTGCTGTTTTTTTTTTTTTTAGCTTTTTTTTTCCTGGAACTTAATGCTTTAAGTGCCTTAAAATCCTTAAGTGCTTGGGTTTGTCTTTTTTTTTTTTTTTTTTTTTTTACAACTTCATACTTCTGAGATTCTAAAATGAAGTTCTTGTTTCCCCTTCATCAAGTACAGTTGTACCCACTATATAATGTTTTAAGTGGATAATCTATTCAATATCCTTAGCAACTTATTTCAGGATGCTGGCCTTCCATTTTTGTAGACTGATATTCTTAAAAAAAAAAATCAGCAATAGTAATAAGAGAATTCCTCAGCAATGTATTTGAAATTAAACTACTGCTAAAGTTGGTAAAATATTTATGCTGCAGTGGTCCTTTCTTGAGGCATCTGGATTTTCAGTCTATCTGTATAACAAAGTTTCTTCATGTGTGTAAGCAAAAATGTATTTCTTTCTATATAAAGGTAATCCAGCAAAGTCTTTTTTTTTTTTTCCTTATTTTTGTTGTATTTTTAAATTTATAAACAAGTGCATTGGCATTACGAAATACATTTGTGGTATTGCAGAACACTAGAACCTGATAGTTAAAATGCCCAAAGAACCTTAAACCTTCCCGATGGCACTCGGGCAAACCCCTGTGCAAACAGATAAGCCTGGGCCTGAGGGTCAACAAACTCTTGCTTTGTCAGATCTGTTAAGGTAGCGAGTTGCGGAGAAGATTCACCTTTTGTTAAAAACTCTGGTTTGCTGCGTTCTCTTAAATGTCAATGTAAATTATGTGTAATTGATCAACGTGTGCAGCCCCAGGCTTAAATCCTTGTCAAAGGGTCCTAGCTGGAAACCCTTTACTTGAGAACTGCAGTTAGTCTGGCTCTGCAGAATAGAGTGGAGGGAAGAAGTCATTAAGTATTTTGCATTATATTTCAACTCAAACAGGCTTTTTAGGTCTCAGTCCCAATCCTGAGCAGATGTAAGTGGGTTTGAGGAACTGAAGCTGTGTACCCTGAGGTTAGCCAGGGATAGGACCACCACTGACAAGCACCGTGGCTAAACGGGCAGGTACGTTCCCAACTCCAGAACATTTAAAATGGGAGAGGCTTCTCTTTAATTTATACTGAGACTAGTGTATCTAGCAATATCCTTTTCCGATTTAGGCATTCGGTGTTCTCGCAGGTCTGTAACTGAGAAATGTAATGTATATGCTAGAGGAAATGAGGGAAATTGCTGATAGATTCTACCACCGCCCCATTTTTTTTCCTCCTTTCATCTAAACTGTATGGAAATGCTTTCCCTCAGCAGACTACCAAAGTCAAGCAACCCTAACTAAAGCAGCGAGAGAGCTCCTCAATAACATCTGGTTGTGGAAGATAACTCTGTTTAGTATTCAAAGCTTGCATGTCAATTAAGTGCCAGCCACAGTGTCATGGTAGGAGCTTGGGTGGCACCACCTTCTCATTTATCTGGCAAAATATTAGGGCTGTGGTGGGGGCTCAGTCAGTTTATCTTCTTCAAACCCCACAAGCAACTGTCAGCAGCAGAGTTTGCCAGGCTGGAGGAAGAGGAAAACAATGAAAGTCCTTCAACAGGCATGGCTGTTGTAGCCTCAGCATTGTGAAACTGTTTGACAGGCACGTAACAGAAGCATACAGATATTAAACACTCTGAAATTTTTCACAAAATTGCCTCCAAATACACTGACATGGCATTTAATTATAGTTGATATGCAATTAAACCCCAGTGCAGGTATTTTTGGTGAGTCAGCTGATTAAAAAAATTATCATTGAATGTACATCAGTTCTTAAACAAATATATTTTCTTACAATGTATGGTATATTTGCTTCTCTAAAGACTACTTATTTTGCCTCCATCCTTGAAATAATTGTTATTCTCAAAATGGAGAAACTAGAGCCATAGATGGCATCAACTTACACATACCTCTCCCAGTGGAAGAAGTCAGTGCTCCCACCCGTTCCCGTGAGCTTCCTTGCTTCTTCCTCTCGGATTCACTGGCTGAAGTGGATCTTCTTGCAGATCTTCTGGACAGATCCATGAGGAAGTGAATTGAAGTCCTCCCTGGCACATGTGAATTTGGAGGCTGCCTGCCCACAGCCTTATTTAGCTGCTGAAGTTGGGTTGTTTCAGAAACATTGACTTAATTGTACGCCCTTCAGCTTTTACAGAGGAAAATATGGGTTAACTACAAAGGGACATTGTCCGCTGTATGGGAAAAGCTGTGTTGTTGATATGAGAACCATTTGTTTGTAAGTAAATAAATACAACTGGTATCTTGGACTGAAATTTAATCTTGGAAGACAAGAAAAAATAGCTGATGTTTCCTTGGAGAATTCTTACAAGGATGGATGAGAGTCTCTATTTCACACAAAGTAGGGTAATGAAAACAGTTTGTTCTATGAAGTAAATAATTGAAAAATTCAGGAACAGACCTGGAAACTTTGATATCAGTGCTATATATCCGGGAGGCACAATTTAGCACCAGGCTGTAACATTTCCCTCCCATCTCCCCTTCAGCATCCTCCAACTCTCCTGCTGCAGTTGTCTCAGAAGAGACATGACCTTGCTACGTCTCCTGTACGCTGATTCCTTTGGGTTTGGATGGGGGCCATGAGCTCCATCACCCTCACTGGAGTAGATGGTTATGGTGTTTGCGGACTTCTAATCACGAAATAAGCAAGCTGGTGTTAAATCAGCTGAAGGCGGTAGGGATTAGGGACATGCTGGGATGTGAAGCCGCTGAGTGAGTGATTTGCAACTGGGGTGGTTGTGCTCTGCCTGTTGCAGCGGAGGCAGCCGTTCCCCTTGCTCCCTGTTCCCTTAATGCTGTGGTGAGCAAGGGGAGGCTGGAGAAACAGATTTTACCAGCCTGGCTGAATAAGATGAAAATTGTTTCTGGATTGCACATTGTGTGTGTTTTGTTTATATAGGGAATTGAAGATGCAGCAAATAGGGCCATTCATTACATTGTTCATTGCTCTGAATCAGAAAAGGCCTAAAAATGCTTCAAAGCTTTTGGTTTGAGACTTCCACTTTATTGACCGTGCTGTATACTGTGCACTTCATATCTTTAAGTAGATGCTAAATGCCTGAAATTTAAAAACAAAAAACAACCCGTGTAAATAATGGCTGATGTTCCTACATGTCCTTAGCTGCGGAGTTTCGTACTCAGCCTTTGAAGACTCTCTGCTTGTGCCCATGTTTGTTAGACCTTTGCTTTCTAATTTCTGAGGGTTCCTTTCAGACTGCGCATGGCTCAACCCAGAGCGGCTCAAGTGAAGGTGTTTTCCTCTTGTGGTGGCTGGCTGTGTGCCTGACTGGAGGGTAAGAAGGTATTTCCCATCTTGTGGTGCTTACCATGCCAGTGCCCGCCCCTGGGACAGGGCACTTGTCAATGAAGAACTAGGTGGGGCTTGGCTTGGAGCCGGTAGTCAAAGTGGAAGAGTGTAGAGTTAAGGGGAGACCATGGGTGCCAGGAGATATGGGATACCTATAGACTTAAAATCAACCCTGGCATTTTTATTGTTTCTTTGTTGCTTTGGGCTTTGCTGGTACCCGCTTTGTTCTATAACATCACAGCAGTCAAAATATTTCCCCATTAAGTTGGAGGTCTTGCGTTAAAAGACTTTACTCTGCAAAATGTGTTCCCAAAGGAAAGAGGTCAAACACACCCCTCTGCTTAGTGCTTTCCATTGGCTGGGTTTCAATGAATTGCAAATTCAGCATGTGCATTTTTTTATCACTTTTGAGATATTGATTCTTATCACACACTGTATGAAGACTCTAGACCTTAAATTTTGGCCTCTTCTCTGGTTATTAAAGATGCCTGAAGTACACATCTACTTTATTGGCACCTAAAGTACTTGAGAAATCTTACTACTTGAAAGCGTGGCCAGAAAATTTATCCGTTGTCATTATTTAAAAAGGTACATAGAGCCCTTTTAAGTGCATGATTTGAACAGGATCCTAGTTACGGATTTAGACTATTTACAATTTTAGTCTGGCTCTGCATATTTACTCCCCTGTTTCCCCACAACTGTGTTTTTTGGTTAGGATGTACAAATTTAAAATTCCCATTGCTGTAAGTTCCGTTGGGAGTGTACTACAAATCTGGCTCAGAAGGAGCTCAGCCTGCTGTTAACTCCTGATTTTGAATTTGCTTAATGGATGCCTCAGCCATTGAAATATGTTTGTAACATAAGTGGGTTTTGAGCCTTATCCTTAATTCATGGTAATTAGTCTATCCAAGTTTCTACTTATTAAATTGAACTCTCAAATCAGCCTTTGCAAGATGAAGGCAGATACCAACGCTCAAGCTTGTTTTTCATCATGTCCTGTCTTATGTGTACCTTTCCCAGCTACAGCCTTGTGCTTGTGGATTCCAAGCAACTGGCTCAAATGAAGTTAATTACTTTTGCGAGCTATTAATTTCTCTAATTTTTACTTTAAAACACAATTGTGTGCTGTCAGGGCTTTTAATGTACAGGTTCTGTTGACTCTTCTTGAACTAGAAGTTTATTTAAACTGAGCGTTACGAAATAGCTGAATTTGATTAAATTGCATAAAACAAATAAAGCTTGTAATCTTGAGGCAAGAGCTTGTTCTTGTGTCCTTCCTCTGTGTCCTCGCTATGTGAAATTGTTTAAATAACCTCCAAAACAGTTAATTAGGTCACGATATAGATGATCTAAGTGGAATTTAGTAGTAATGTTAATAAGGTAACTGTCACAAAGTTTGACTGCTGTTAGCTTAGTGTTCTCTAATAGATATTTGAGGTACAATATTTCAGATATCTGATACTAATAGTTTATAGTCTCTTATTATTGGCACGTTCATAGCTGAATGTATTTAAAGAAAAAAAAAATTCAAACTGCCACTCCCCCCCCCAAAAAAATAAAACACACACAAAAAACCCAACAACAACAAAAGCACCCACCCCCAAAAAACCCAATGTGGCTACTACAGGCTATGTCTGATGGAATACTTGCGACACAATGACTTTTAGTTGTTTTTTATCTTTCACTATGTGGCTCGATGAAGGTAAAATAGGTAACTGTGTATCTGTTGGCTGAGTCTACGCAATACCTCTCAAAACCAATCTTTAATAAGAGATACTGATCTGCTGCAGAGCTGTCCAGTTGACTGGGAGATCTTTGTGCAATAATTACATTATGCTATTCTCTGGCACATTTAGCTGGGTTACTCCTGAGTGCTATGCAAGTATTAATCTTGATTTATTTTAGTCTGCATATACCTTTTCTAGTGGACACACAAGTTATTTCTATATACATATACACATATATTCACATTTCTGTGTGCCAAATAAGTATGTCATTCTGGCCTGAAAAGCATAACCAAATTTTTTTTCAAATGCAGCAAGAGAGAAAGTAGTAGTAGATTTGTTTTCTATGTTGTTTAGAAGATGAAAAAGATATTGCTAGCCCAAGGTCATTGAAGAGAAGATAGTAGTTACTGGCAATGGAAGAAGCATCACTTCAGGTCCATTGTTTTAACCAGATCTATATTTATCTCAAAGTATATTGCCTGACCTTCTGAAACCTGTTATTTCTTAGCGGTATGCTTAGAAATGACTGTTTTTTAAAGGAGCAAAGGAACTCCCGTTCTTTGTGTATATAATGAACACTAAGATCATGTATTTTTGTCATTCAGCAGAACTTTTTCCTGTGTCTATGAAACTAGTGGTTACTTTTTTTCCCCCCAGGTACTAAAATCTTATTCTGCCCTCTTTTGTCACTCCAGTAACATTCTCCCCGGAAAACTGGCGGTGTTTTCTTCATAGTCTTTTTCTGCTTTCTTGTCCTTTGTAATGGCTCCTAGGTTGATTTCCAGAACCGGCGTGTAACTTCAGTCTTGGGTTGAAAGGGGTGCCATGGAGCTTTTGTATGTGGTGGTGTTCCAAAAGTGTGGCATGTGACAACACTTGTTATTAAGCAGGTCTGTGTAAGTGCAGAGTCAAGCGGTGACTATAATTTTTCTGAGCCCTCATATAATAACCCCGAATCTATAACGATGGTTGAGGCTGCTTCCATAAGCTAGTGGGTAGATGCTTTACTTGGAGCTGGATTTGTGTGTTCAGAAGCAATGATCAGTTTCTCTATTTATTTATTTATTTGGTTTTGTTTATTCTTCTAGGAAGTGGAACTCTGATATTCTAACACTAGAACTGGTTTTGGTAGGGTTTCTAATTAAACCTGACCAGTTCGTCCAATTATGGAATATACTTAATGTCTTCCTGAACTTAAGTGATGTTGACCAAAACTTTTTCAGCTCGAAAACCAAAGAAAATATTTTTATCAAAACAGTTTCCTCTGAACAACCCTATTGAGTTGATCAAAAACTTGGACAGGGAAGTAAGTTTTATGACTAAAAAATTGTGTCTTTGTGCCATGACGAAAGCTTCCAAAAGGATTCCTGGATTAACAGTGACATATCTGCAGTTGACTCTGTCCCTGACCACCTCTGTCCTTCCAGAGATCCTGGTGTTTGTTAGATGGTTTGCTTTCTTTTGGCCTTAAGAAATCCTGCTGGTAGCATTCTTAGGCAAAAAATGTATACAATTAAGGAGAAAAATTAAGACACGATCTTCTTATAGCTTGTTTGGGACTGCAGAGGAGTTGAATAGGGGAGCTGAGAGCATGAACTCAACCATCTTGATGGTAATAAATCAAATGTTTGCATATCATTAACATGTTTTTTAAGCAGTAAATTCCTTTTTGTGTTTTGTAGCTACAGAAAGCTAATAAGTCTTACACAGCACGCTGAAAGCTGATAAATGAAGGTTGTTCAGACTGTGTGTGACTAGAACAAGCCTCAGCATTGAAGAGGAAATTGTTCTACCCACATCTGGGCCATCTGAATGGTTTCTAGCTAGAAGCTTTTGCTTATTTGTGTCTTGGGTAAAGATGCAACCTTTTAAATAAGGGCCGAAGATATTTCAGTGTTTAATGATTAAGACTAACGTAGTAGAGCATGGGTTTGAAAGATCCGATCGCCTCATTTTTTAGGAAGTCTGTATTTCTTGTACGTTGTGCATGGAATCAGGGAAAAATGAAGGTTAGTCTGCTGTTCTTATGTCTAACTTTTGGAGTAGCAGGTGTGAAAAGTTAGTGTGGTTCAAGAGTAGATGTCTCTTGCTTGGATCTAGAATTGAAACAGAATCTACATTCAACTGATTTCTTTTAATTTTCTTGTATATTTATAAATTCTATTTAATTCTTGAATTCTGTGGTGTGAGCGATGATCAGTGCTAGAATTTGCCTTGAAATTTGTGGAAGAATAAAAGAACTCTTAGATACTATCATAAGGAACAAAAGTATGCAAGCACAACTAGAGGAAATAGAATAACTGATACAATTTGAGAGTTGTTGAGCCATGGCAAGCTGTTGATGAGCAGCCCTCTTAGCTTTTCACTAAGATTTTCTTTTTAAAAAACTACTTTACTTGGACATCATGGTGTAAATTTTAACCAGACTTCTGGTTTTGAGGTGTGGTTTAATACTTCTGTCTTCCAAAATGCAGTAGTTTCTCAAATTTAGTAACATCTTAACTATCATATGAAAATAATTGTCCATTTTAATGAAGTATTTTGATGCAGATAGTATTTAATGCTCTAAAGTTTGCTCTATTGTTTCTGTACTTATCCAGGTTATTCTTTAAATGGTCATCTCCTCTGGAGAAGGCAAGGATACAGAATATACAGATTAGACCAAAAAAAGCAGTATCAAATTCAATAACCACGTAGCTGCGTCAGTGCTATAGCCATAGTTACATGTTGATTGGTGCTGACCTTATGAAGACCGTATTTAGGCTGAAGTAAATTTTAGACTGGCTTACATTGAAATAGACTTTGTATCAAGAGGACAGTTATCCAAATCACTGTAAAAAAAAAAATGTTACTATAATGGGGATAAACCCATGAAAGTTTGTTAAAACAAACCTGTTTATTCTTTAATAATACTTTTGCAGCAATTCAAGTGTTTAAATGGTCATCTCCTGTTCTTTCAGTGTAGAGATTGGTGAAAGTGTGAGAGGAGAAGATGTGTATATCATCCAGAGTGGCTGTGGAGAAATAAATGACAACTTAATGGAACTGCTCATCATGATCAATGCTTGCAAGATTGCATCATCCTCCAGAGTGACTGCTGTAATTCCATGTTTTCCATATGCCAGGCAAGATAAGAAAGACAAGGTAGGTAAAAACTGTGTAATTATGGAAGGTTTTTTGCATCTTCTTCACTTGAAATTTTTGGAGATGAAACATATTTTCATAAACATTTAAGTGATTTGAAAGATTTGCTTTTTTGTTTTTCATCCTTTTTTGGTAAAACGTTCAATTATTTCATCTATAGGTGAATTGTGACTCAAATGAGACAATAAATTATTTTTTGCTTCTGTTTTGATAATTGACATGCCTTCAGTTTGAAAAAGTAGGTACATCCTATGTGTGTGGTATATTGCAGAGTACTCTGCTAGCAAACCTCACCTTATGGGACTGTTTTTCTGCTTTTCCTACTTTTTTTTTTTTTTTTTTTTTTTACACCTCTATATATGAAGAAAGTACACCCTTTTAAAAATTTTAATTGCATGGAATTAAATCCTGAATTTGAAGTGCTGTAACGATTATGTAGGTGGGTTTTACCCTATATGGTTAAACTGAGAGCCAATTGGAAGGAACTGATTAAATCTGCCATGCGTAGCAGTAATTAATAAAAACATTAATTTATGCTGCAGGGCAGATAAAAAATGTTTTATATATCTGTAATAATTATTTTAATTGATGCAGACCAAAAATTGTATGGAAACCCCATAAATACTCTTCTGATCTTAGTGCCTCTTTCCTGAATTTGGTCTGCAATAACTGATGAATATAGCAGTTCAGCCAAGTTGGTAACACAGTAACAAACTCTCTGTGGCAAGTGAGTTTGATTTTAAAAAATACAGAGCTAAACTTTGCCGTCTCTACTATATATACAAAAACACTTCTAATGTGTTATGTGAATGTTACTTTTACCTAAACTCACTCGAAAAGGACTAACAAGAATAAATGTGAATTTGGCTTTTAAGATTGGATTGCAATGGTTGTCTTTTTGGAAAATTGCCCCCGTCTGATACTTCCCATAAATGGACTGCCCCTTCCCTTTCACTTTGGGCATGAAGCAAACCATCCTGAAAGCTTTCTGTTCTTTACGTTCTTTTATATAAAAACATAACAGGACTGAGAAGTAATGCAGAAGCTAAAAATAATAGCTGATATTACAAAATATGTAATGCTCAGCCTGTGATGTCTGAGAACAAAACTAAATACAAAAAAGTTATTTTCTGGTATACTCATTCTTTAAGTGCAGGCTCTCTAACACCATACTGATATTACCAAGACCCACTTGTTATAATTCCAAAAACAGAATTCAGGAGTTAGATAGTAGCTCCCCATACTTTGCACACATCTTTTGGAACTTCATTTTTGCTGCATTTTGTATTGAATAATGTTCTCCCTTAATCAGGAAAGTTGAAATACTTTTTATCAAAAGAGCGATAAACGTTTTGTTGAAAAGGAAGGAAAGCATCTCATGTTTTAATTTCCAAATTCATATTGGAAGATTCTACTGGACCATCCTGTAAGTTCTTGGTGTGGGAGAAGAATGAGTATGTCCCAAGTTTTCCATGCGTCTGGGTTATGCCTTGTCAAGGGTACCCAAAATCCATGCGGCAGACTTCTGAGAGACACTTAAAACCCACAGTGTGGTGGCCCAGCATGTCACTCAGGAGCATTTTGTGATTTTGATTAACAGAAATTTTGAGCATGGTTCCAGACTGTTCTCTGGGTGTCACTGAGTTCTCCTGCAATTCTAGGCAAGCCATTTCTTTTTTTCTTTTTTTTTTATGCCTGTTTTGCAATTGAGAAAATGTTTGCCATCTTTGGAAGTTAACCTTGGTAGTTGACCTCCATGTTGCAAAATAAGCTATAATATAGCTGTCAACATTGGACAGCTTATTGATAGGGAGATCTTTCCTCCCGCTGTTGGATTGCATCACATCACTTGGTCTTTGACCCATGTTGAGTGCACAAGCTTTGTATGCTGCCTGAAGTGTCAGGAAAGTGCCAGCCATTTTCTTCCTATGGTTATACACAAATTTTCTTCTCTCTGGTGAAAGATATTGCTGTAGTTTGCTTGACTATGAACTGAAGCAGTATAATCTTTACTAGCTGGATGCTGTTTTCTGGTTTGAATTTAAGTTGTTGACTTTAATCCATAAAGAACTAAATAGACTGAGTCCTTGCTGCTTGAAATAACCCTGTATTCTCCATGCCTCTGTTACAGCTATGATCGCTGAGAACAATGAAAGTGCTCTTTATTTCTTTCTTTAAGGGAAGGGCCTTGCAGTAAAATACCATATTCTGAACAAGGCCTATGTAATCTACTCTGGAAATTTTAGCATTAAACCTGGACTAGCTGTAAATGAGAAACAGAGGTTTGGAGAAAAAATAAAAGGCTTGCTGAGAATTGTAGAAAAGTTGGTAAATTAATTTAGACACAATCAAGTGCTGCTATAAACTAGAATACTTCTGGTACACAAGCTAGCTAATTTAACATTAGCACAGGTGTATCTGTGCTTTGGCCATAGTTGCATTTATGCATCCTCTAATTATACTAACCTTCCAAGCCCTGGGCAGGACACATTTATATAGGATGCTGCAGAGATACCTTTGAGATAAGTTAGATGTAGAGTGACAGGTGAGTTTGGTGTTCTACAGCTCATGTAACTTTGTTTTTTTGATTTGTAGAAGGGGTCCGTGGAGCGTTGGGTAGGTATCCTTTTTTTTTTTTTTTTTTTTTTTTTAAAATCTAACACTATGCATTTCCATTAATATGGCCTTAAAGGGTGAAATTTACTGGGTTACATTATGTATATCTAGGAACATTTTCAGTTTCACTTCTTGATTTCGGTTGTGTTTCACCTAGGCCATGACAGTAATCCTGGGGAATAATTTGCTACTAGAAAGCTCCTAGCTTCCAGTTAAAATTTTATCTGGACATTCAAGATAATGGCTGTCAACTTCTGAAGCTTCAAAGCATATCTCATTTTTGAAATGACAAATTGAGGTAATATGTTACTGAACATTCAGTATCCATACACTTCACAACTGGCTTTCTTGGAAGTGAAAGTTCCAGTTATAAATCTTTGGGGTTTCTTGGGTTTTTTTATTTTATTTTTTTTTGTTCAGTATGCACGTGATGCATTTTGAGCAAGACAATGTAATAAGCTGCTTAAAGGCAACAGAGCTTTAATCTTGATGGACAACTTTTACTTTCAGCTATGTGTCCTTTGCACAGTTACTCTTGTGAGGTTTATGTTAGCTTTGTGGATCCCCCCCACCCCTGGTAATTTTAAGAATTGTGAATAAATTTGGAATGCATCACAAAGGAAGAAATCATTTATGTAACTTGTTATATGTAAGCAGGGAGTTTACTTAGGACCCAAAAACTCAGTGATTTATTTTTTTTTACAATTTAGTTTCTGTACATAATGTAATGTTGCGTTTCACACTAATAATTCTGAAACTAATCTCAAATTGTGTCAAAGAATGGAACAATGAATACTGTGAATCTCTTTGTGTTCTTGCCTCTCTGATCAGAAGCAAACCTTACAAACTCCAAGATAAAGAATATCTTGAGTTCGCATCTATCTTTGTCATCCAAGTTTCTGAATAATGAGGCGAGGTTATCTGAGGTTCCTATGAATATACTTCCTTTGATTTTAAAATAATCTTCAATTTGGATCATATTGTAGCACAAAACTTATTTTCTATGCAAGCAATCAAGTCTTAAATCCTTTTGAACATGTCATGTGTGTCTTCTTTTAATGCACAGTTTTGTGTAAAGGAAACTGTCAGATAGCTGTAAACTTCATTTGTCTTAATCTCCTATTAGCCCGTTCTTGAGAAACAGGTATTGGTGTCTGGCTATCTTTCCTTCCAAGACCCTCTGTCCACCAACACGTAGGCAATCTGTGATGTGCGCATGTCTGCTAGAGTAAGTTACCTAGTCATAAAACCTTCAAGTTCTTCCTTCTGGGAAGGCAGCCTGCAAGGCCAGCAGCTGAAAGAAGTAGCAACTGGTAACGTATACGTTAGTATTGGATGCAGGAAAGTATTTTGGGTGTGGGTTTTTTTGTGATGATGATACTCATGATATCGATACATGAGATAAACTAAGTGGCATTCACATTGAACAGAAATGAAAAAAAGTAAAAGCAAAATTCATTATGCCAGATGTAGTGGAAATGGCAGACCACGTTCTGGGAAGAATGTAATTTGCGTTTAGCAGTTAGCCTGAGCTAGATACTCGTTTCTGCCAGAGTGGGTGGTCCTGGTTTGCTGCCATCTTCTCCCTTTTCTTCCATTTGCACTGCGTCATCTGGCTGCTGTGGGTTCAGACAAGTCCTGGTGTGCAGCACAAGGGAAGTGGTGGGAGTGTAAAGCCTCAGAAGAAGGGATTGGACAAACAGGGGAGCAAACCTCTGGTTTCAGCATCACCCGTTAGTTCAGCTTATCTGTCACATCAAAACAGATCTTTGCAAAGGGCTGATAAGAGAACATTGTGATAGAGTCAAAGGAGTAGAAACTAAATCTTTGTTTTCTTAGATGTTGCTGGAGATTTGAGAATATTTTGAAGCCCAGCTTAAAGATGTCCATTTGTACTGCTAAGATGAGCTGAAGTGATGAGGAATTTACATGGCATGAACCAAATGTTTACTACTAATAATAGGAATATCCAGAAAGCTTTGGCCAACTTGGTCCTTACAGAACTAAACTTAAATGAAGAGCAGCATAGTCCTCAGTAACTGGAAATTCAGCTGTGCTGAAGCTCTAATGATAGCAACCTCTTATGGAAGCTCTATGCTCAATTGCAGAGATCTGGGGAAGTGCTAGCTGTTGCATATATGTATCCTGCACAGACCAAATGGTGTGATACTCTGTGAAACACAAAAACCAAAAGGGATGGTTTCCAAAATGAAGAATTTCTGTAATGATGGTGATAAACTTGATCCAGCCATAAGAAAGACTGTAATATCTCAGTTTCTTTTCTGGAAGTATGTTGGCAATCTGTGGGTTAAAACACAGAAATGCCGAGTTTCCACCTAAATTAGCACAAGTTCTGAGGAAAATACTGGCTCCTTGATATGGCACAGACAGAAAAGCATCCAGGTTAATTTGGCAGTGGTTCAGCTTATTTTGGGTTATGCCCTTGAGCACCAGTGGAAGGAGAGCAGAGAGACTCTGTAATGGTGTGTATGGGGTGGAGGGAGAGGGGGTTCCTAGGAGGCTAAACGAGGCTGGCTGATAAAGAGATGTAGCAGGAGAGAATACACTGCCAGGAAAAAACAGAGCCTGATAGTGAGATGGAACCTCTGAATTGCAGGTCTGCCTTCATGCTAATGTTATTGCCAGCTATTAGCCTTATTTAAAGATTGACAAAAACAAAACAGGAGGTTTTGTTCAGTATTTCTGTTAGAGAAAGCTGTCTAGGGCAACATAGCTTTTTTTCAGAGCTTAAAAATCTGAAAAAAAACCTTTGGAGTTGCTAAAAAAAAAAAAAGTGAGGTATCCTCCAGTCATGATTTACCATCTTCTCTCTTTTTTTATGTTGCTGTTTGTTCTGTATCCTTGTCACTTTTTTTAAAAGCTTTTGACATTGGCATTAACTCTGCTAATTAGATTTTCTGCTGCTCTTTTTTCCTTTCCACTTCTCTGTTTATTTTTTTTTTTCATCCCCCTGTCCCTTTTGGGAATTCTAGATTCCTGATTGCATTCAACAATTAAGCCTTAAATTAACAAAAAAGAATAAATAAATGGGCTGGGGTAGAGGATCCCTGCCAACATAGATCTGTTACAAGCTTTACGATATTATGAAGAAATACTTGATACTAACTTTGTTTTAAAGCAATATTTTCAAAAGTTGGGCTCACTCTGCCTTCAATCTTTGATTTTGGCAATGTTTTTTTAGAACAGGATAGTGGCTTGAGTGTTGGATGTTAATGTAGGGTAGTGGCTTAGAGAAATGGAGATTGTCTTTCTGCTATAGAAAAACTAGCTGAAAGTTTTAAATAGAAGAATTGGAAAATTATATCCTCAATTTTATCTGCTTGTTAGTCAGTCTAATTACTACAAAGCATTCTTAGGCAGACTGTGCAAACTGATTTAGATATTCCTAAATGTTTTGCTGAGTTTCAAACCCCTAGTAGCCAGATAAGCTATGGACAAGCTAGTTTACCTAAAGTTAGGGAGCTCTTCAGATCTAGATTCCAAATATTCTAAAGGAAAAAGCCGTAAAAGTAGCTAATCTTCTGACTCCTTGCATCTAGTCAAAATCGTTTTAAAATTTAACATTTGTGCTTTATTCCTCAGAGTCGTGCTCCAATCTCTGCAAAACTTGTTGCCAACATGCTGTCGGTTGCGGGGGCTGACCACATCATCACCATGGACTTGCATGCTTCTCAGATCCAGGTAACTGTCAGTTCTTACTAAATGTGGCTACTGAATTAACATGAAAGGCTAATATTAATTCTGGGATTTTTTTCCCCATTGTTTTGAAAGGCTGTGTACAGAAGTGTAATTCTCAGGGTTCAGAGAAAGTCTTACTACCTGTTTCTAATTAAATTCCCTTTTTGAAAGAGACCAGCCTTGATTTTATGGGGTGATTTTGCAGGCACTTCAAATACTTGTGCATTGGAGTCTTCAGTGGAATTTGCCAAGTCTAGTGTAAGAGCTCCCACAGCATAAAATATATTGGTTCAGGGCAACTTCTCTTAACCTTGGCCTGGTCAGAGATTATAGTACTGCCCTAGGTAGAGTTTTGTTCTTACAGCTAAGAGAACAATGTTCTCTTAAGAGAAGTGGAGATGGAGGCTGGCAACCCTTAGCTGGCTTACTCCTGAATCCAGCAAATCACAAAACTCTTTCCTCAGACACAGAGCGGACATCGTTTGTCATTCTCATGTGTACCTCCTTTTCAAGATACCTTGTTTTTTCTAGAAAATACCTTCTCTTCCAGTTCTGGTATTCTGTTTAATCAGAATTTCCTATTACGCTAGATGGCTGTCACGCAAATAAAAAGCAGTTTCATTTGTGGTCTAACACAGATTTCTTGTTGTTACAACTTGCACAAAAAGAAAGACTCCATTTCTGCTGCTGAAGTAATACTCACTTGAATCTTCCCCATATTGAAATACTACTGTTCATATCAAGCAGTTGAAGTTTATGGAAGTTGAGTATTACTCACTGGCTTTTTTGACAGCTTTTTCACAAGCGCAAATGTACTTGAGTGCCTGAAGGGGATCTTGTTTTCTGATTTTTATATCATTTGAGAACAACTGTTCTTTATTTTACTACTCTTGAGTGAGATACTTAGAGACCTTAATATTTGCTAACTTCTGCTGTATTTCATAGTAATATCAAAGGGCAGAATTAGGCCAGTGTAAAATACTAATTAAAGTTCTACCATACGTGAAAGGCAAAGGCTTGATTCTTTCACTGTGTCTTCGTTCCTGGTAAGACGTAAACGTATATTCATGAAACTTTTTTTCTCTTTCGGACTAGGGTTTCTTTGACATTCCAGTAGATAACCTGTATGCAGAACCTGCAGTGCTGCAGTGGATTAAAGAGAACATTTTGGAGTGGAGAAACTGTATCATAGTCTCACCTGATGCAGGTGGTGCAAAAAGGTACTATACAAGCCTGAAACTATTAGTTTTCCATATAGTTAGTGCTTAACGAACTAGTGGTTAATGAACTAGTTTGTCTAGTCTTCTTTTTTCTTCTATGAATTGTGCAAGATATAGGGTGCATCACTGATGAATCCAACTGCACTGCAGAAACAGAGCAACTAGTTCTTCCAGTGTTGTTCATGCTTGAAAACATCCAGGAGCTTTCTACACTCTAAAGAAAATCTTTTTCTCTCTCCCTGGATATGGCCTCATTAGCTGAATCCCTCCGCAGGAGGGAAGAGATTTTTCCTGCTGCTTGCTGCTTTAGTCCAGTTGCTGCACCTCTTCCTGCTTCGCTCTGGAATTGCCTAAGTTTCCCTTCTCTATCAAAGCATATGGCCTCTCCCCACTGTACGTGCTGGCATTTAGGTAAGAGCTTCCTTGAGTCGTGTTTCTTTTTTCTTTACGTTATTGCATTCCAACTGTGAATCTATGGACCCCAAGTTGTGCACTGTGAATACTAGAAAAAGGGAGTGAAGTTTTTGTTTTGAGTGGCAAAAGGTGAAAATAGAAAAGTTCATTCATTGGAGTGTTTCTTTCTTTGCTGCATGCGTTACTCGTTTAGCAGAATATCTTTTATTTGGTATCTATTGAGGATAAACTAATGCAAAAGCTCGGAAGCACACTGGCTGTTGAGGTGATAAAGCATGCCATTGAGGCAAAATGCTTATTCTCAAGTTTTATTAGTCATGCGGCTGCTACAAAACTAAATGGGAACAGAGAAAAATGAAGTCAGAATCTTATAAACTCATAGTAATTTAAGTATTTTGAATGTGGTATGGGGAAAAATGTGAAAGACTGTCATAATTTGATTTTAATTGAAGTACTTGAGTCTGTTGTGACTGTTCATGTTGTAATAACTAATAGGGAAATAAGACTGATTAGAACTCTATAGTTGTTCCTGTTTAAATTAATCAAGTTAAAAATGTGAAGAATATAAACTATAGAAAACATTCTAAAATTCAGATGACTCGGTCAAATAAATTTCTTTGTTCCTATCTGGATATTTGAACAAAATACAGCCTTTGCTTAGAATTCAAGTCAGAAGACAGCATTTTTTCCCCTACCAAATATTTGTATATTATCAAGTTGATCATAAGAGTTTATTTTTTGAGGACCACTCTCACTGTATTTAACATAGATAGACAGAATTTATCTTTGGTACCTTTCTGTTGTAATGCAACCAAGCAGTTCCTGGTGAAGTAGGAGAAGATGTTGCTTTCAATAAATTCACAGCTTGTCCTTTGCCTTCAGTAATGTCATGTAAAGAAAATAATCTGTTCCTTCCATTTAAAACATGTAGACCTTCAAAATAATATTTGGGTTAATGAAAACTGAATAGAATGTGAAGAAAGTTTGTCTTAAAATTTAAATCTGTAAGCATTAAAGAAATTAAAAAAAAAAAATGTTCTTGCACTCATTTAAAATACCTGAATTCTTTTTTTGTTTCTTACCATTTGCTTGGTTTTTTTCCCAGCTTATTAACTTTTGACTAAAATAAGGCATGCAAATTCTATTGATATCATAATGCCTCTGAGGTATTGAGACTTGCTATGAAATTGCACTATTATTCACAAAACAAAACATTTGGGTTTTTTGTTTATCACCCAGTTTTGAAATACAGTAACTAGCAACTCCTTCATATTTAAGTGGTAAAGAAGCAAAAATGTATTCTCTATTAACTGTACGTGTTAATAACCTTGTTAACAACATTCTAAAGGTATTCTAAAAAGACTGGCTACAAGGTTTTGCCAGCATGGAAAAAGCACGGTATTGTTTATTCCTGTGTCTTTATACCTACCAGCCCTGGTATATTAAAAAAAACTGAAAAAGAGCAATCAGAAGTCTGTAACAAGTTAAGTTCGTTGTTGGAAGTTTGTCTGGCCACCTGAGGTCACCCTGAATAGTATTAAAAGATCTTTGTCAAGGAGATGTATGCTAAGGGAATTACTAATGAAGTAAGCTACTTTGTTACTAGTCAAGTACTGCTAAAAGAATTATTAATCACTATTAACTTACTTGTTTGGTTTTCCCCTTTGGTTTGGTTTCACATTCCTGCAATGGTATTTTCAGTTAGGATGTTAAAGGGCATGCTGCTCTAGGCGTAGAATAGACGCTACCTCTACTTTAAATTATCTAGTGTGACTAGGTATTGCAGCAGCTTAATAAAAGCTTGTGAATAGCTGAAATGGTTTCAAAGCCAGGCATTTAATGACAGAAAACCAAAGTCAATTCAATTAAAAAAAAAAAAAACCCAACACAATTTCTGGAGTATAACTTGAGACTCCCTGGCTGTATTTATTAGCAGTGAATTAAGATTGTTTCTAACCTGTCTCATTACTTGTAAAAGTTTGTGCTGCAGTAATTTGAAAGCCAGGAAATACAAAAACTGTGTTTTGTGACATACACATGTATCGCTCTGTTCTTTCTTTTAAAATAATCCTCTAAATGTTCTGTGTTTCTTCCTGTAACTTAGGGTTACTTCAATTGCTGACAGACTGAATGTGGAATTTGCTCTCATTCATAAGGAGAGAAAGAAGGCAAATGAAGTGGACAGAATGGTCTTGGTTGGTGACGTGAAAGACAGAGTAGCGATTCTTGTCGATGATATGGCTGACACATGTGGCACAATATGTCATGCAGCAGAGAAGTAAGTATTATTATGAACTGGCCCACTGTCTCGCTGTACTGTAGCCTGCAGATAGGCAATGAATGCAGTTGCTGTCCTGCATGCTTATAACCCAACCTGACCCCGGTAGCATGAAGTCACTCTGATCCTTGAGTCTATAGGTCGCGGTCCTGTGATCAAGCTGTGTCCTTCTTTAGAATGTGGAATTGAGAAAACATTTACAGAAATACATTATCTGTATTTAGAAAGAGGACAGAATAAATAAAAAATCATATAACTTGGAAGACCATCTAGTTCACTTTTCAGTTCCAAGGCCGAAAGGACAAATAGAAAGTCATTCTCGTAAACCTCATCAGGGAGCCTTTCCGCTCTCCTTAGGCAATCTTTCACAACGCTTTACTGGATGTAACATTGGAAAATATTTTCTCCCCAGTGTTCAATGCATGTTTAATCTTTAATGTACATCTTTTCATCTGGGGAGGTGAAAATAAGTTTTCCCATCTTTTGTCTGGAAGTTAGTTGAAGAATGTTCTCATTCCCCTGTAAACTAAGTAACTTCAGTTTGTTCAGTCGTTCCACATGGGTTTTAGACTTCTGCTCTGTTGTTGATGCCCTCTGGATTCTTTCTAGTTGGTCCACTTCTTGAAGTGGAGCATGTGAATGTAGACCCGCTATCTTAACTGGGGCCCTAGCAGCGCTAACTAGAAACTTTATGGTTTTCTACCTGGCTTTATGCTGGTATGTTTCAGGGTAGCAGTAGGGTTTTTTCCACAGAAGTTGGCATTATTGACTGCACTGAACTTTGGTAATGTCTGTTGCCTTTAAAAAAATTGCTGAAATGATTGCTTCTTCCTATTGCTGTAGCTTCACAACTCGGTATGTATGGCAATAACTCTACCTTCAAAATTGTCCTGACAAATTAGAGAAATGGACTGAAATCCATTAAGAACAAATGTGAGGTGTTATAGTTGAACAATACTAGACTAAAGTGCTCCTGCTCATCCAGTCATATTGAAAAATGTGCTACCAGCCTTTGTTTGGGAGGTCAAGGGCTGCAATCTAAACTTGGCCAGAGTCCTGAGGTTTTTAAATCTTCCATTCAGAGATCTTGACTTTGATACTGTTTATAGCAAAGCCCACCACCATATGATTGTAAATACTCCACATTGGAAGTGGGAAGGAACTGCTGAGGAGCAAGACACAGGAATGTTTTAAATTGATGTTGCTGAACAATTACTGTAGCATTACTACTCTTGGATATAATCCTTTCTAAAGCTAGTAGTTGAAAGCATTTTGAATTTATATTCCTGTCTGATATATTTGTAGATATTGAGAGAATCAAATAGTATTACATCCAGAACAGGTCCATGCGGTACTTACTGCCTGATTCTATTTGAATCATAGAATCATTATGGTTGGAAA
>NW_009610998.1:0-26272 GCF_000690535.1 Cariama cristata | reverse complement strand
CGGCCCTGCTGGTGCACGGCCTGCCTGCGGGGTGGCCGGTGGCCGCCAGCTCCCGCCGGCCGCAGAGCTCTGGAGGGCCGGTGACAGGAGCAGGGACAAGGCCGGCTGCTCTTTGTCCCGAGGGGTCCGCATGACCCGGTCCCCGGTCACGCAGGGATGCGGCGACTGGACCGTTTTCCCCACGGGCACGGCACGGGAGGGCAGGGAGCGAGCAAACGGGAGCTGAACCCCCAGAGGAAGTAGGTGCCTGCTCAAGCCCACCCGCTGCCCTGGATGAGTCACTAGCCTCGTGTTTTACCACAGTTCCTCATCCTGTTCAGCCTGGAGAAGAGATGGCTGGGGTTGGGGGCAAATCTTATCAATCTATACAAAAGCCTGAATGGATGGTGCGGAGAGGACCCAGTGATGCCCAGTGACCAGACTAGAGGCAACAGGCACAAACTGTCACACAGGAGGCTCCCTCTGAACATCAGGAAACACTTTTTCATTCTGAGAGTGACCAAGTACTGGCACAGGTTGCCCAGGGAGGTTGTGGAGTCTCCCTCCTTGGAGGTATTCGGAAGCCACCCAAACATGGTCCTGGGCAACCTGCTGTAGGTGGCCCTGCTTGAGCAGGGGGTTGGATGAAGTGACCTCCAGAGGTCCTCTCCCACCTCAACCACTCTGTGATTCTGTACAGAGTTTCTTTTGGGCAAATTATTTACTAGCAGGCTGTGATGTTTTAGGTAGCGCTAGATATTTGTGGTTTGTTGCACTGAGGTATGCAGACCTGAGTAGTTACGGAGGTCCTTTCTGGCAGCGCTGTCCTTGGGCACAGGGTGTAGGCTGACATGCTGGACTAGTCTCCTGTTGCCTCTCCTAGTTCACTGTGCAGAGCCTTCAATTCCAGTTACTGTGGTTGAACACAGCCTGTCTGAGTGGGCACCTGGATGCCACGAGTCTGATAGAGCCCTAGTAGTGGTGGGAGCTCTTCCTCATGACAGCTGGGACTTGCATCAGCCCTAATGATGGAAGAAAAGTAGAAGAGGCGTTGTGGGAAAAACAATCCCTGGCAATGTGTGTTTGGGCAATGGTAGTTGTGGTTTCTGCTGTCCCCATCTGTCAGAGTTACAGAAGGGAGGGATGAGGAGTGAGAGGTGACCTTGCTGCAGGGGAAGAGAGAGTGGAGCAGAGAAATGAGAAGCTGCTGAACAAGGCCGTGTGCCTTCCTTCCAGGCCCCTCAGACGGAGGGCAGGTGCAGGAGTTTTGTCCAGCCGTCTGCTCAGTCGCGGCGGATGGTGACAGAAAGGCCCTAAGCAGGGTATTTGCTAGAGCAATGGAAGTGTCCTGACCAGAGTCAGGAGCCCCAGTGGCTCCCCAGGATTGTGATGTGTGTTTCAATCACTACTCGGACTGGTTGTTCCTTCAGGGGCTTGCAGGCAGGATTGGGTGAATTGCTTACTATCTGAGCATTTAGAAGTTAAACTCCTGCAGGGATACGATATGAGTGAAGAAATGGACTCTGAAAGATTTTGGGCACCCTGTCCCAAAAAGTACATCTCTTGGGCTGTGTGTTCCAGTTTGCCTTGAAGGGAAGGCATGTGCAGAGAATGTCTGAGGGTATCAAGTATGGAGGAAATAAATGATGGCGGGGGCTGCCTTGTAATACCTGGCTGGAGGATCTGTCCTGGAGTGCCGAGTCCTAGTACTGTGCATTGCCACTTGTCAAAATTCCTTTCTTAGTCTTCCAGTATGGATGTGTCTTATTCTGTGTAGCTCTGGGAACATGTTATCTGGATGTGTGTCTGAGAGGTTTTCTGATGCTACCTTGGTCTGCGCCCTCTGAACCTCTTGAGACAGCTGCCTCCATGCTGCTGAGACTTTTCCAAAGGAATGAGTGGCCGGTTGTTGTGGTCCCACACAGCCTATCTGCAGTGGCCCTTGTAACATAAAGATGGTTGTGGCTTTATGGTGGTGTCAGCCCTAGCGGAAGCCTGGAGTCTCATCCTTGACAGTTGCACCACAAACAGCTCCAGGATAACTCTCATTTAACTTTTTCTCTGACCCCACCTGGGGTCTTAGTTCTTGTGTGAAGCTTTTTTTTGGGGCACGCAGCCAACCTGTGGTATAGTGCCTGAGTCAACTGCTGTTTGCAGTATTGCTAACCTGAGCACTCAGATACTGTGAGGTTAAAAAACCATGACTTTAAAAAAAAGTACATTGTGGGTTCTATCTGTGTGTCCTCTGGTATAAAAGTCTTCAGGACTTATGGGTTTAAAGTGTTTTGGGTTTATTTAGCATGGGTAAAAGCTTACTTTCAAGAAGTTGAATTTCATTATTTCACAAAAAGACTGAAAGTTGAAAGATCCAGATATATCTTTCTCATCAGTACAAAAGTCTTAGGACCCGTGGCATAGGTCAGGCTTAATCTCCTTTTGCCATGTAATTAAGATTAGCATCACATTGAATGTGTCCAGGGGCTGTGCTCTACGTAGCCATAATCTGATGAGGTGGAACTCCATTCCTCAGCATGATATGCAGAAGCTTTGAATGGGTTAATAACTAGAGTTGCTTTGTATCAAGATGGAAATGACTAAGCATACTGCATTCCTGAAGTGTTACTTATTTTGATATAGAATCTGCTTGTTTGGTACTGCCCATGTCTTTCAGGCATCAGCATGGCAGTTTTGTTCAGAGAAGCTTCAGGTTTGTTCTTCAGTGGAAAAGAATGGGAGTAGCTGAGAACTCTGGAAGGTGTCCTTGCTGCTGTGCTGGCTGTACCCTTATCCCTCCAGGACTGAGCTGACAGCTTCCCTAGACTTCAGAAGACCAGAAACTGTCTTTTATTTGGCTACCAACATAGGAGACTTGGTGACAAGGAGGTCTCTTGAGTGGTTTAGAACTGCACGGTTCTCATAAAAGGAGTGAAAGATTGCTTCAGAACTGCATGGGCTTGCCAAGTCAGTGATTTACATGTTCTCATGCCTGTTGTGTGGCAGGATAGGGTAAGATGGTGCGTTAGTGCCTTTGTTTAGCTAATCAGCTACTGGTGTGAGTGTGGTAAGGGGGGTTATGGGGTACCAGCAGCACCTGCAGTGGGTGGGCTTGACCTCAGCATCAAAGAGTATTTTATTCTTGAACACCTCTGGCAGTGTTCTCTCATTAAGCATGTGGTTAGCATGTGGTTTCAGGAAATGGAATTGTCTTGAGACTTTGCATGGAAAATGCTTAGCGTGCTCTCTGGCTTTCAGAATTGGAAAAAGAGTCAGGGCTACCTATCATCTGGTGTGAATGTGCCTCCTTCTTCTGCTTCAGATAAAGATATAGAAGCTGTCTTCAAACAGCATGGATGGGAGAGGCTGTCTTTTGGGAGATGTGTGATACTTTGTCTAGAAATTATTTAATTTCTTTTCACCTAAAACTACTGCTTTCAATGAAATAAATCAGTATTCTTGGCTACACCAAACTGCTCTAAGTACAAATGCAGTAGGGATGATAAATTTGGCTTTTGTGGAAATACTGGGAAGTGTACTGGAGCCACTGAAAGAGTTTGGAAGGATAAGTCAGGAGAGAAGCAGTCATGTTAAGTCTGGTTAGTTTGTGAAAGGAATGGCATGTGTGGTCCCTGAGATACAAGTGCTGGCTGCCTGACTCAGGTGGTCTCTACTAGTTCTGTGTCCTCAGGCTGTGTTTTGGCCTATTTCAGACTGCTCCTGAGGGTTACTTAGCTTGGTCAGACCACCCCGCTCTGCACTCTCTTCACCAAAATCAGTCTCTACCCTTGCCCTGCCTCACATGATAAGCTTAGATGAAATGCCTAGTTCTTGATAGCAGCCACCTGGCTTGCAAGCCTGAACAGGTGAAGAGCTGCATTCTTCTCTTCCTCAGGTGGTTATTTTGGAAGACACAGTTCAGGGCTGTGGCTGGTGGAGCAGCACTGAGCAGGAGAGAATGTTGGGTGCTTTAAGCTTGTGTTATACCATCTCTGTTCAAGGTGAGCCAGGAGCCATGTGTTTCTAGTTGTATGTGGTAGTTCAGTGACATGCTTTGGAAAGACCTTCGCTGTTGTGCTTGAACCTCTGTGGCTTCTTAGGTGAGTGAAATTTACTCAAAGGTGCTGAAGAGTGAAACACCACCTAAGTAATGCTACTTCTCCAGCTAGTATGTGGAGCTTCACTGGCTGGAGAAGCAATGTTACTTGGTAGTTTTATGCTCAAGGAGAGGAAATAAACTCCATGTGGATCCTGTTTCTGCATGTGGGTCTATGTAGCTCTGGATGCTACAGTCAGGTAACTGCGTGAGCACTGGGTGAACTGCTTGAACTCTGGGCATTCATCAGTGAGCAGAACCAGCGGCAGCACTGCAGACTTAGTCTCACCAGTACCTGTATGCTGACTGGGACTGTGCTTCTCTACTGTGTTACTCAGTTGCTGGTTGTACCTCATCCTGGAAGCACAGATGTGGACAGTAGGAGAGGTCAGGAACATTAGACTGACTTGGGCCACGGCTCTATATCAGGAAGCAGAAATAAGGCAGGCTGCATGAAGAAACTACAGCAAATGCACTTTTTGTTGCACCCTTACCAACATGAATCATAGGAGGAAGGATATGGGGCAGGCTGGCAGCCAGCAGACCTAACCTGCTTGAGCACAGGCAGCCCTGCGCACTCTGAGGATGGACCCAACTGGGAAGCTGAGCAGGGCTACTCAGTCTACTCTGTGCGATGATTTGTGCTCATGGATGCTGCATGCAGATATTTTACCAGGCTGCTGGTCTGAGCCCAGGGGGAGATGACAGCTGGTGTATTTGGAGAAGAAAGCTGCCGGTGCTGTTGGGCAGCAAGGGAGCCTTTGGTGCCACATGTGGGCTTGCTGTCAGCATGGAGCTGCATGTGTTCCATGGATGCATATACTGGCCTTGAAGTGCTTAGTCCTGCAAATAAGCCCGTTACTCCACACTGCAACGTCCTTTGGGGGCCTGTCCCTGTGCGTGTTCTGCGTTCAGTAGTGCCGTGTTTGAAGACCTGGCAGTGAGTAAAGGTGCCTGGTCCTAAGCTGCACTGTCTGAGAGGAGGCTGTTTCACCTCTCTCCTAGCCTGGCTTTCCTCATCAGAGCCTTTGCGTCTTTTCTAGCTTGTGCTTCAGGTCCTTAGGAGTGGCCCTGAGCACTGTTGCTGTAGAGTAGTTGCAATGGCATAGGAAAGGGGAAAGTTGCCTTCCTGTCTGCTAATCAGGGCTGTGCAGACAGGGCTTGGGGAAGGATGGCTCTGCTCTGGCTCAGGATGTTTTGGAAACAATGCCTAATTATAGGAGAGAGCAGGGGCCCCTTGCTTCCTGGAGCAGCAGGGGAGCAGCCTGGCTGTGCGGGAAGGGGGTCTCGCAGTGGGGCGCGGTAGTACTGCAGTAACCTGGGCAAGGAGTCAGGGAGAGTGCGGTTTGCTGTTTTGTGTGCTCTCTGTCATTCTTGAACATTCTTTCCCTGCCCCTCCACGAGGGGATCAGCAGCCTTCTGTTTGCTCATCCCCTGCCTGCACCTTGCTACTGGCAGGAGTGGGGAGGGAGTGCTGTGCCCTGCTGGAGCTGACACTGGAGCTGCAGTGCTGCCTGCACAGTAGTAGCATCACCTCGCGTCTTTGGAAATGTGGTGGGTGGTGGTCAGGAACGGTGTGGCTTTGAAAGTGTTGAGGACAGGGCGGAATGCTGATGAGGGACAGAGAGCTGATTAACAGAGCAAACATCCCCATTTCACTTGCTTACCCACATTGTCCAAGGTAAGTCCATTCACTGCTGAGCAGGGAGTCCTGCTAGACTGCAGGAACACGCGCCGTTCTCTCTGGAGATAGGCAGTAGTGAGCTTCTTGCCACCGTGAGCAATACTGCTTTGGTAGAGAGTGTGAAAGTGCAGCAGAGAGCCAAGGCGTGGTCCCTTGTGTGCCCAAGCTGAGTTGCTTGCGGAACCCTGGGCTGTTCTACATCAATGAGCTTTCTCACTATGTCAAGTAGGTCTGACAAGGCCAGTGCTTTTATTTTAATTGCACCACAAAAGGCTCTGCCAAGCAGATCAGCAGCACCAGGAATAGAGCCGGTAGTGCTGGAGCCCTGGAATTTGAGGTTCAGTATCAACGGTGGGAAGGATGCAGGCGTCTGCTGTGATAGGGTCTGTCCGCACCCAGCCTGGTGCATGAGGCATGAATCCTTGTCAGGCAGGTTTAAGCTCCTCTGTCTTCTAGCTTGGTTTGCTTCCCATCCTTGATTCTGCAAATTCTTACAGGCTCTGGTGAGTCAATGGAGACTGGATGTTGTAATAGCAGCTTTGGAGGATATGTACCCAGTTTATGGCAGTGAGAGCTGGCTGGATTTGTCAGGTTGAGCCTGAGTACAGGCTTTGACTATGACCTGTGTTCTCACCTGGAGCAAGCCTGGCTTGCTTTCTGCAGATGTCCTCTGGTTTTGCTGTATATCTGGAATGGGGACTGCTTGCTGCTTTTGTTCTGCTTTTTGCAGGGAGACTTCTTAGTGTCAGCGGAACGTTACTGAAGCCAGCATGGCCAGGCTTGCTGCATGGTGACCTGGCCTGAACCCAAGCTTCACTGAGCGCTTGTCTCCTAATACAAATGGAGAATGTTAAATAGACCTGGAGGGTTGGAACTTCTGAAATGGGGTAACTGCCTGGAGAAAGAGAGGAACAGGGCATATTAGGGCCTATAGGCTGCTGCCTTCTGTTCAAGATGAATTTTCAACCATGCTGGCATATCTGAGAATATTTGGGATGTTTTGTGAGATGCAGGTAGAGCTGAAGGGCTCCAAGGCTGGGGACTCCACATACGAAATGTCTGTACTGAGGTCATACCAGACCTGTAGGTGCTGCATCTGTACAGCCACCTACTTCTCCCTGGCAGTTTCACCTGCTTTTCTTGCTGCAGGACTGTCTGGAGGACTCTTCGCTGTATCCTTTGGATTATACATTGGGGTAGTCTGAAACAGCATAGCTCCTGTTTGCACAGGCTCTGCTGGGGTAAGAGAAGTCATAGTGTTTCTTTAGCATTCCTTTTCCTCTGCTGATCTGAATACAGGTCTATTTTCCTCTTGAGCACGAGAACTCACCAGTTTCCTCTGCCTTTTGGCCTCTCTTGTATGCCTTTTAAAACTTCCCTGGCTGCAAGCCAAACGCTGCGCACCACTGCCCTCCAGTCTCTCTGATGGCAAATTTAGGTCAGGTATTGAGAAGCAGAACATCAGACAGGTTTTCACTTGTGTTGTGCAGTGGGAGAGCACTTCTGGGAGGAGTAGTGCAGTTGGCCTCTTCTCCAGTCATCACAACTGTTCTAGTCCTGTGTGAAGCAGCAGCCATCCTGCTGCTGCTGACTCTCTGGAGAAGTAGATGTGGTTCCCTATAGAGCCAGTGTGGTATCTTGTACATTTCTGTGTCTCTGCTGTGTTGAGATCTCTGGTAGAGGCATCGTGCTGCAGTGGTTTGGCTGTGTGCTGCCTGAGGTGCTCTGAGCAGTACAGAGCATCAGGAGAAACTGAGCACTCCTGCCTGGCCTGCATCAGAACAAGCAAGCAGCAGAGGGGCTGGCTGAGAGCTCTGCTGCACGACAGGCTGTGCTGCTGTTTTCTTGTCCTGTTAAATAATTTCCTTGAGTTTGGACCCTTGGGATCCCTGGCTGTGCTTTGTTCCTGTTGTGGTGTTTTGTTTGTTTTTTAAGCCAGGGAGACCTCCACTTCCTTTTGTTAGCCCTCCCAGATGTGTGCTACAGAAACAGGCTTTGTGAGGAGCGTGCTCTGGAAGCCAGTCTTGAACATGTGATTTGGAGAGGAATGTTCTTCAGCAATTGCCAGAAAGCAGCTGGGAGTTCCTGGTGGTGTGTATGGCTGGAGTGCAGCTGATGGTTCTTCTCTTCTTTTTGTCTGCAGGTTGTGCTAGCAGGTAGTCCTTGCAGAGCTGACACCCAGGTGCTCTTGGACATCACTGGGTGCTTTGGAGTCTCATGCCGGCGTGGTGTGTGCGGGACACAGGTAGACCTGGACAAGGCTGGAGATGGGGTGTTCGTAAGCACGTTGGCACTTGCCATGCACCCAACACAGTCAGTGGACAATAGCTTCTCCTGCTCTGCTGTGCAGACCCTCTCCCGGAGCCACTGCCGTAACATCAAACAGAAGATCTCCCAGTGGGAGGGAAGGACACAAGGACACTCCAGCAAGGAGAAACAGCAGCTTAAGGACTTCGGAGTAAAGTATGATCTCAGCTGCAATGCTCTACCCAAAGTGAAGCCAGAACGTACAGAGAAGGGCAGAAAGACTGGGTCCAAAGATCCAAAAAGCCTGGGTTTGGACTTCAGGGAAGATGCATGGAGCTGCTTGCAGACTGATGACTGCGGTGACCTCAAACCCTGTGCATGCAGCCTAGCTTCCCAAGCCAAGGAGAAAGGAAAGTGGCAAGCAGGCTTCCTGGACACAGGAGTGACACTGCCCCCAGGGAACTTCTATACCTCACAAATTCTGTGGAGGAGAGTAGATCCCCTTCTGCCTGGCAAAGCCCCACCAGTTCCCTTGGACCTTCAGAGGAAGCGAGGGAGCTGTGGCTCCACAGAAAGAGAATTTAAAATCAAAGGAGTGGACTCTCTCTGCAGGGCAGAGAGGAGCTTGAAAAACATTTACTCTGAGGCTGAGGGGCAAGAGGAGGAGCCAGCTGCTGTGCCGCCACCCAAGCCCCGTAGGACTTTCCGCTATCTTGCAGAAAAGGGTGCTAGTAGCTGTAGCAATGCCAGTGCTACCAGGGAAGCTTCCCTCCGAAAGCAGCATGGAGGAGACTTTGTGTCATCCTCCAACAATCCTGAGAAGAGAATAGCCAGCAGGAGGATCAGAGGGAGGACCCAGAGGTACATTGATTCATCTCTCGTGTCTGAAACATGTTTCCTTAAATCGGTTTCTAGATGAGTTTAAACAACTTGCCACAATATCCTTGTGGACGTGCTAGTACTGATGATGCCTCTGTTGATGGGGGGAGGATATTTCTGGATGAAAGTATCCCCTTTCTAGCATTGCATATGCGCTGTTTTTGCTGCTGATAATCTTGCAAAGAAGGCTAAAATCTCCAAACAAATGTCAGTCCCACACCTTAAACCAGAGTTGAGTGACAATATGCTGGCCCCAGGGAGAATGCTACCTGCTTCTTGCCCCGAGCTTGTCTTCAGATGCAATTTGTGGATTACAGAATAGCGTTCTCTTGGGACAGTATGGCTGCTAAATGTTCCAGCTTTCCTGTGAGCGAAAGATTCTCTTGTTGCTTGAAGTTGGAGGCTGTCAGCTGTGGGTACCCCTGTTGCAGTAGGTTTGGCTACTCTTCCCTCTTTCCCATGTGTAGGTTCCTGTTACAGAGTAAAGAACCTCTGAGCTAGCTTGATGCTAGTTCTGCTTACAAATGAGGTGCTTAGGGCAGCTGTGCTAGAGAGTAGTGTGAGCATTTATAGGTGGAGATGTGGCTGGGACTCTTGAAACCTTCTTTCACTGTGGCAAAGTGTGCAACAACAAAGCAAATTTTATGGTGATGCGCTAAATCCCTGCCAGCTCCTTTGTGACCTCTGTGCCATAATTTTGAAACGGAGACCAAGTGTATGAGAATGCAAACTTGCAAATGTGATAACGCCCTTAGCAAGAGCAGTAGGAGAGATCCAGTAGAAAGCAGTGCCCTGATTCTGAGTACTGCTGCAAGTGCTTAGTCTGCAAAACATGTTTTGGGTTCTTGCCTCTGTGACAGGATGGAATTTGCCATACCTACTTGGAGTGTGCTTGGCCATGGAGCCTCCAACTTCATTTTTAATTTAAAAATCTCCCAGAGTAAGTGAGTAGGACTTGCTTGGTGTACTCGTTTTGGCTGGGATAGAGTTAATTTTCTTCATAGTAGCTTGTGTGGTGCTATGTTTTGGATTTGTGATGAAAATAGTATTGATAACACACTAGTGTTTTAGTTATTGCTGAGCAGTGCTTACACAGAGTCAAGGCCTTTTCTGCTTCTCACAGCTGACCCCAACTGACCGAAGGGATATCCCAGACCATATGATGTTGTGCTCAGCAATAAAAATTGGGGGAAGAAGGAGGAAGGGGGGCACATTTGGAGTGATGTCATTTGTCTTCCCAAGTCACTGCCCTGCTTTCCTGGAGATGGCTGAACACCTGCCTGCCAAGGGGAAATAGCGAATGAATCCCTTATTTTGCTTTGCTTGTGTACCCAGCTTTTGCTTTACCTATTAAACTGTCTTTATCTTGACTCACGCATTTTTCTCACTCTTACCTTTCTGATTCTCTCTCCCATCCTACTGGACGGGAGCGAGTGAGCAGCTGTGTGGGGCTGAGCTGCCGGCTGGGGTTAAACCTCAGCACTTGGAAATCAGAGTCCAGAATGGAGCATCCATGTGCTTGATGGCCCCAAGGAGGACCATACTCTGTGTGGACTGGAGACAGCAACTCACTGGTACATGCAGGTGCCTTTAGAAGAAGTTACACTGGTTTTCCTCTAGGAAATCTTTTGAGTTTGAAGACATCCAGGGCTTCCGCAACCGGATGGCAACCACCAGTTCCCACAGACTTCGAGAAGAGACAAACGGCACTACAGGATCCAGGCTTGTCTGCACACAGTCAGAAGACAACATCTATGAGGACATTATCTGTATGTGTCTGTGCTTCTGGAGGATGCACTCAATTTATTTAAGGGTAGCAAATTTGCTGGGGTGGGAGGAATGAAGATGAGAATGCATTGAGGCTCTTTCCAACTCTGTGACGTTTAAGGTCTTTCCATATGGGGTTCTTTGTTAGTAGCTATCTGCATGTGAACAGTCTGATTTCAGATGTCATGGAAGGTCACTAGAATTGATTCCTTTATTAGCACCCTTCAAGTGCTTTGCTCCAGTGCTGCACAGAGATCAGTGTGAACACTGGCAAAATTAGCTGCTTTGCAATAGAGCTCATTTCTCTGCAGTGTTAGAAGTGTTTTGTTTTGCTGAATCTGTGTACAGTTTGCCAAGTTGATGTAGTGGGTTAGAAGGATCTTGGAGTGGTGGGAACCTAATTAATCTTAAAACAGGTCTCTCTCAGACCCTGTTAAAGCTTGGCAGACAACTGCACACTCTCCCTGCTTATATCCCTTGCAAGAATGCAGGACTTTATCTCCTTTGATAAATCCCCTGTCCAATACTTTTTCCAGGTCCTGCAAGAGAGAACCCGTATGAAGATATCGGAGTGCTGCCCTTACCCCTGTGGAAGGTCCCATCTGTCTGGAAGCTACCACCCACCCGGAGCACCAGTAGGGCTCCCAAGGTAGGGTGAGGGGATTGAATTGTCACGTGTTTACAGAGAGTCATCCTCACAAGGGCCCTGTTTTGTGCTCCCCCTGGCCCTACATTCCCCACTACTATGTCATTCGTTTTCCTTATTTTTTATTGTTTGTTATTAATGTAAATGATAATAAACAGCCGTGTCAGTGGCAGTTGATTGAGCTGCTAAGGAGCAAAAGAATAGGAACAAGAGAGTGTTGATGAGATGCTTGAATATGTGGGGTGGGGGTGGGATGGAGAGCTTGCTAGAGCAGGAGGCTGCAGGAAGTTTATAATTTGTAATCTGAATCCTCTGACTCTGAGTTTGGACCAAAGCTTAATCCCATGCTTAACCATCTCTTCTGATTCTGTCTTCTAGCCTCCCCCAAAACCTCCCTTCCTCAGTCGAAAGACTCTTGAGCTAAAGCCCTCCCAAGGAGGGCTTTCCCTCCAAGGGAAAATGGTGAAGGACACAACCCTGCCTGTCACACTGACCGAGTGGAAGCTGTTCCGAGCAGTAGAGGCTGTTAGCAGGAGAAAGAACTTGCCCTGGGTGAGATATAAGCATGAAACATTAGTTCTTGCATGGCATTTCAAACTCTTGTTGCTTTGTCTAGCACCTTCTAAGTGCTTTGTAAGTGGTCATGGAACTGTGTGTCTGGCAGGTGAATGCTGGTTAGCACTGCTGTCTGTGTGAACAAGTGGCCCTGCTCAAACCATTTCCTCTCCAAGTAGCAGGGCAGATGTTTGTGGATCAGAGTGCCAGTTCTAGCTGGGGTGGCAGTGGTTTTTTGGCCAAGAATCTGCAAACGAGTACTAGGTGTTGACTGGAGATCAGTGCTGTGTGTCAATACTAGCTCTTCCTTGTGCTTTATCATTTAAGCCTTGTTCCCAGTGCTTCCATGAAGTGTAATGGTACTGGTTTTGTGCTGAATGTGGTGGGTATGCAAGCAAGCTGTGAGCTAAAGGGACAGCTCTGTATGTGTCCCTTGCTCCTAATGACTTCTCAGACTGACCCTTACGTTCTTGCTGCAGGCACTGAGCTGTTAGATGGCTGACAGTGCGGGGCTGCTGTGGGGAGCTGGCTGGGCCCTTGATTACTTGGCGTGTTGGCTTGGAGTTCTTGAGTTGCCATCAGGAACATACCTTTGCAGCTCTTTCATAATCTAAAGGTGAAGAGCAGCTTTTAGGAATAAGCACATTTCACAAAGCTTTCATACAGTTCTTCCTGTGCTGCCTCTGGCCGCTCTGTGCTGCCTGTGTGCAAAGGCAGATATACTTCTGAGGCCAAAGTAGTGAGAAAGACTTTTAATCCACCTTCACGATAGAGGACTCCATTGTAAGTCTCATTTGACGCAGTGGGAATCTTTCTAGATACTAGTATTGGTTACCAGCTCATGTCCCTCGGTCATAAAACGCAGCATGTGCTCTAGAAGGACAGCTGCAGCTACCACTGTAGTGGCACTTTGTGCATAGGACTCAAATTCCAGTTGTGGTAGTGGCAACAACTTACTTGTGCCATGGTAAAATTGTTTAACTTCTGCAGATCTTTATTTCTTGTGAAAATTGAGTGTATTTGCTCAAATTGCACAAGACTCTGAGGTAGAGTTGGACAGTTGCAAAATACTTTTCAAATGTTAAATACTTCAGAGTAACAAGCAACTTCTGTATGTGTTTTTAAACAGACTGTATGCCTGGAAAATCAGGAAGGAGATAGCAAGATTATAAAAATCCTGTGATGGAGAGTATCCTGCATTTGGAGGGGGAAAATAAGACATTCTCCAAAAGCAGACCTATTCCAAAAATCTGGTAACAATTTACATGCAGGAAGCACACTTTACTGTCTTTGCTCACAAGGAATTGAGCCAAGATTGCTTGAGAGATTGAGAAAAGGATTGGAGTCTAAAAAGAAAAAACTTACTGCTTAAGAAACACATAGCTGCCTTAAACACACCCAGTATCTTTCACTAGTGACTCAACTGCACAAAAATCAGAACAGAAATGGAAGTCCTCTAGGTAAGGCTTGGATGGTAGAGGAGAAAGAAGGCAGATTTTGCAGGAGAAGCACTGCTTTCTGCTGTGAGCTGTTTTGTTCCTTGCAGCCTCATTGTGCTAGGAGGACTGGCTAATGCAGAAAATGGGGAGAAACCGATCTGAAAAGGAGAAGAGCCTAAGCCTAGTTTGCTGAGCTGAGGATAAAGACTTGAGCTGAAAAACAGGTTCTCGTGCTGAATATCTTCCTTTTTATGCAGTATTTGTGGTGACAAATGGCTGGGCCTCACCCTCCTGTATTCAGTGGGAGCATTTAATGAATTCTTAACTTGAGACAGGAATGAACTTGACCTGCTCACTGCATTTAGCATAAATCCTTCTTCACAATGAAGTGATAGCCATCTTAGGCATGCAGAGTCAAGGAGCCGCTTGCAGCATTGTATACCTGGCAGCTGAGAGAGGGGAGTCCAGAGAGGCCTGTGACAGGAGTAACAGAAAGCATTAGGACTTTGGTTTTAAGGCTGTTCTGACCAGTGGAAGGAAGGTTAACAGTGTGGACGTGGAGTATCTACATGCTGACCCTTCTTTCATGTCTGCACCTTAGTCTGCATCGGGCTGTGTTTTTTTCCAAATTTTTTTCTTCCAGTGGACCCGGTCTGTGGTGTGCCTGCAGCGTAGGCCCATTTTTCTATCTCGCTGTCTTTCTTCACCTACACAAAATGAAAGTACATAATCCTTTCATTTTAATAAACTACCCTGGGACACATACTGTGCTTAAAGCCTTGTTCTGTGCCTGACATGGTGCTTTGGAGAACTTAAGCTGTCTGACATCCAACTACAGCAGCAAACTTAAAAACCAAACCAACCAACCAACCAAACCCCAAGCTACATTTTTCTGGGGTTGGAAGGAATTGGGATGCTTGAGAGCACGTGGAGTTCAGAGTCCTTTGTGGTGGAGGGTTTATAAGATACTCTTGCAAGTGCCTTTGCAGTTGGCCTCTCTAATAGAAAATGGAGATCTGATGCCAGACAGTTTGCCGCTTCTGCTATCTGTTTGGTAAGCAGAGTATAATAACTTCCAGAATGCTTGTACAGTTTGGTGTCAGCTTTGAGTTGTGCTAACAGTAATCTGTCTCTTGTAGCAGAATTTCTGTGCTCATTCATTATCCTGCGAGCTCTGCTAAAAGTACTCTAGCAAGCAGTCGTTGAGCCAAGGTCCCTGGCAGGACTTGGGCAGCCTTTCCCAAGTGTTGTGGTGCTAGAAGATAGCTGTTGGGCTGCAGTCCTGTTGGCACCTGGACCCTTTTCTGGACCCCGACATTAACCTCTGCTTCCGCTTTGGATTTCAGCTGGTACTAAAAATACAGGAAATCTTTGATTCTAAGCGTGGAAAGAAGAAGGTGAAGTTGCTCAGTCCTGCTGGGAGAGAAGCGCCTCCAGTGAAAGGTATAGAGGTCTCCAGCACTGTTCTCTCTGCTATAAACCTCTTGAGTGGCACAGTTCTCAGACATCCTGGGGGTACTGCTAGCAGGCCAGGCACCACCACCTCCTGCAGCTCATGCTGGGCTGACTTGACAGTGCTGAACACCATGTCTTGCAGCTGGAATTGTTGAGCTTTCAGCACTGCTAGGATTGGGAGCACCTGCCTAACCCAAGTTTAACACTGTCACAAATGGAAGATTCGCTATGATCTGAGCTTGAACAGCTGGGCTTCTGGTTAAAAGTGCTTTTTCAAAAAAGCAGAACAAACCCCAACATTCCCACAAAACTACTTGGCATGAGAACTACCTCTCACTGCTCCACTCATCACTTTTGTACCTCTAAAGTGATACTCTTGTGATCTTCTGATTTTGTAGCCATGGTATGGTCTTTATTTATAGTATATTCTGTTCAGGAACTCTGTTAACTTTCATAGCAGCATCAAATAACCACTTGATTTCTGTTTTTTGCCTGTGTTCAGCTGACCTACAGGTGATTTACTGGAAACAGTGACTTGATATCAACTCCACTTTCTGAAATTTACTGTTGTAGCACATTTGCCAGTACCGGCTGCTGTTTGCTTATGCTTTGAGCAGGATAGTTGGGCAGCCGTGAGTGATGTTGGTCTGACGAGTCTAAAGTTCTCTCTTTCCCAACTTTGGGTGTTGCCCATCTTCCTTCTGCATGCGTAATAAGTCAAAACTATGTGTGTTTCAGGTGAAACCAATGGGAATGAAAGTGATACAGAAAATCAGCCAAGAAGTGAGTGATTCACAGGGGCTGGTCCCGTCCCCATAGCACTACACATTTGCTAAGGTTCTAATGGGATAAGCGCACTGACTAGTTGTGGCTTCTGCCAAGACAGAGAAAGGGAACATCTAAAGGGCAGCATGGCCAAAGCTGGGAGCTGTTACTGTGATAAATCAACCTCTATTTCTGCTACTTCTTCTGAACCCTTGAGGTTTAATGCCATTAATCTGCCAGTTGCTAGAAATAGATTCATTTTTGGGTTGGCAGAGTCACGCTTAACTAAAATATGTCTTGCAGCAGATTGTCTCTCGATCACCTTTGCTGCTAACACTTGAAGTTATTTTTCCCGTACTTACTTCCCTTCATTCTGTTTTATACATATAATGTTGTGAAATGCCCTTTCCTCTGGGGAGAAATCACTTGTCTGGTTCCACAGTCCTGAGTTTGATCATAGCCCCAAGCTACAGACCTGAAATCCCCATTTGGTTTTATCTGGTGTGGGAAGGACCAAAGAGGTCTTGGTTTCTATGCTGGTAAGGTTTGAATGCGAAATGGTAATGGTTGGCCAGCAGCCTTGATGGGTGACTGTCATGTCTCTAAGCAAGCATCTAGTGAAAAGGCCCAATGGAATTCTTTTAGATGTTTCATTTACTTTAAGGAAGCATACAGAAGGCCTTAACTTGGAATGAATAGTGAAGTTCCACTTTTTTATGAAGAGTGAAGAGTCTCTGCAGAAATACAGTGATTGAGTCACTGCCTGATTTAAGAGTTGTTTTCAAAGTGTCCAGAATGTGTCATGGTGCCTGGGCCACAGGAATTTCTTAGATCAGAGTGCTGTGCCTGTGCTTGTAAGGCTGTACTGCCTGTCAGGACGTCTCAGCCTGGAGGTTTCTTGGCCAGGAAGCTGGCTCTGCCTCTCTTGAGTGTCCATGCTGCTTTACAGAGTAGCTACCTGAGGCCTGGCAATTACTGAACTGGTGGAGCTAGGCTTCTTCTCACAGCTGGGCTTCCCTCATCGTTACCAGAGCATCACTCTGATATGTGCGGAAAGAATGCCAGGACAGCAGGAGAATGCTAGCGGTCGGTCAAGAGGGATTTGCAGAGCTGCTGCAAGACCAGTGCTCCGCTATCTGGAACAGGTCTGTGCTTGAGGAGCTGATGCAGAAATCCCAAGTCCCGTAGAGCGCAGCAGTGATGTTAGGCAAATGCACCCATCTGTGTTCCCCCTTCTAAAGGTGGTGATGAGTCCTCTTCTGTGACCTGTAGGTGTGTGGTAGTGATAGCCACAGGCTGGTTTTGGATTTGTTCCTTTCTTCAGGTCGACATGGGTGCCTGCTGCACGTACAGTCAGGGCCCAAGAGGAACCCGCACTACCAGACTTTGGAGAGGGATTTGATAGAGCTTCAAGAGCAGCGGCTATTTGAGCTGTTTGTGGTGGTGTCCCTGCACAAGAAGGCATCTGAGATGACGTACACACCACAGATCATACAGCAGTTTCCCAGCAAGGTAGGAGCTGCATGGAAACCTGCCGACAAAACACACTCAGCAGCTGTTCATTCCTTCTCATAGTGTGTTTGCCTTCCTAAACTCTATACCAGTAAAGCTGGCCCACTGGTTAGGATACAAGCTTGGAATATGAAGCACCTTGCTCTGTTACAGACCTAATGTATAGCATTGGGCTGTTGTTGTATATCTTTCTTCATAAAGAGTTTACTGTCTTTTTTTGGAAGTAGGAAGGCTCCTACTCTACTTCTCATTGCATGGAAATATCATAAAGCCATACTGTACTGTGATACTCTGCTGAGGCAGCCTGCAGGAGAGGAAAGGGAGTGCAGTGCTCTGTTCCCAAAGCTGGCATGATCTCATCCTGGTAGTCTGTGATTTATAAACAAGGAGTGAAGCAATTTGACTGATGGTGCACAGGAATTAGAATCTCAGGGTTTTTACGCTAATTTATACTGTTCTGGGAAAAAAAAAAATAAATGGCAAAGCTATGTGTACTAGCCACCAAAAAGTAGAGGAGAACTGTGGAAGTTAAAGTTCTGTAGCTAGAACAAGTGATTTGAAATAAGCTTTCTTTTTGTCTGTTCAGCCCAAATGGATGACAAGATCAGCGTGTGACTCCGAATTATGACTCAGCGTACACAGTAGTTATGCGAAGCTAAGAGGATGGAGCCTTGATGCTTTCTTCTGTGGTTCCAGATTGAAATAAATATTCTGTTGTCACCACCTAGGCTTGTACCTGCTGCCTTCCACTAAAAAACAGAACAAAACTAGTGATTCTAGCTGTGCTACCAGGAGTAAGCCAGAGATAATTAAGGAATCTGTATGTCATCCAAATAGAGAAGGAGATGTCAGATTCATTAAGGGAGGTTATGTGGGACTCCAGCAGGACCCATAGTGTCCAGCTGCATAAGGGAATTATGTGCAAAGAACTCTAGTATCTTAAATGTGTAAAATGTTTTGAATTGACAAAATGAATAAGGAACTACAGCCAGGAAGAGTGCACAGTCTTAATTTAGTGGGTAAAACTGGACATACATAAATAATATTTGCTAAAAGTGCAAATTTTAGGGTGTTAGGAGGAAGAAAGGAATGTAACCAGATTTAGCTTTTCCATCGTGCAACCTCTCAGTCTGTTCATTGCCTTTGGGAAGGGCAGTGCATTGTTCTTTTCCTGATGCCCTAGCAGACAATCAGATCCAACTGTACCAGGTGGCTCTTTACTGGCTTTTATAAATGCAGTAACAAAACAAATTATTTTCTCAGTGTTTGTTTGTCCTCTGCTCAAGTTAAAGTGTTTTAGTGAGTGACTTTATATGGGACAGTCTGTTATGTTGGGATTTTGGAGGAAACATTGCCCAGTAATTATGGAGGTGTTCTGATTACAGATTTGTCTCCTTTCTAAAAATAGCCTTGCTTCCAAGTTATCTGCTTGTCACCCTCTTCTTTGGGCTGCATGCCCAAGGACATCAAACCTTTTGTACAACTGTTATTCTTTGAAAATTCTGTACTATTTTCCTGACCACTCCTTCAGACTGCCACAGCCTGGGACACTGGAATAGCCTAGATGCGCCAACTGAGAGTACAGTGTCTATAATCAGCTTTATACAATAAACTTTCTTCTTCTCAGGACCATTTTCTACTTGAATGTGATCTCTCTTATTTGAAAAGCTTCCTTTTGCCCTATCTGGGCAGTTTTGAGCATGGAAAGTTGTCCTGTAGTCTCTGGGGGATTTGACTTCAGCCCACACATGGTAACTGGAACATGTAATTCAGATACACTCTTTTCACAATTGAATTATGAGTGATCTGCACATCACAAGCTGAACACATTCCTGTTCCTCTTAGTGTCTTCAGATCTCTTAGGAATAGAACTGAGGCAAGCTGACATTACCATCATTTGAGGGATCAGTTCTAGCTTCATTCCCCAATAAACTTGGACATGCTTGTAAATCCTTACTCAGTTCTTACCAAGCCCAGCTGGGTAATTTTACAAGGCTCGAATCGGCAGGAAAGATGCAAGAGGGAACTGGGAATCTGTTATAGTCAGAATATGTTCTCCTATAGTTGTGCATTAGCTATCTGATGGTTCAGCATTTGGAAGTGTCAGGAAGATACTGTCTCCCATTGTTTTAAATGCTGCAGCTGTGCACCGCACTTCAGTGACTTCAAATGCATGTGTTACCCCTCCAGCCTGAACATCCCTTCAGACAGTCAAAGGATACTGAAGAGAGGCTAAAGGTCATTCCCAAATTCTGCTTTCCAGATCCCAAAGACTGGTTTCCTGCATCAGACCTTAAAAGGTAAAGACTTGTTTTTGAATACTTATGCCTGAAAATGGGCAATGCTGAAAGCTTAGGTATGTGCCATTTTCCCGAACCAGAGGAACTGCAGCCAGGGCAAGGAAAAATGGGAAAGGCTGAATCCCTAACCCCTGTGATAGGGGAAGATGAGATATGGAGGTGGACTCAGCAGTGCTACTTCTGCTGGAGCACTGTCTTTCCTGTAAGAAGAAAGTTTGTAATGTCTGTTCAAGGCCAGCTCCTGGAGCTGGCAAGTACTTCTGTTGCTCCTTGGCAGAATGGAGAAGTAGCTGGGAAGGAAAAGAGCTGTAGTAGCTCAAGGAGAGTCCATGGGCTGCAGGTCTTAACACTGAATAGAGCCTGAAGTAGCTTGTGAACCACAGCAGAGGGCTTTCAGCATGACCAGAAAGAGAATGGCTTGTAGTTTATCTGCTTTGTTTGTCAGTCTCTTCTCTGAATTGCATGTTGAATTTAACCCTGACTGTTCTTTGCTTCCCCAGTGAAACATTTTCTTTTGTGTTGACGGGTGAGGATGGCAGCCGCTGGTTTGGGTACTGCAAGAAGCTCCTGGTAAACATCTGTGTGTTGGGTGTAGTGTAAAGAATGCATTGGTAAAGTGCAGGACATGAATCAGCAGTAATTTCCCATGTGGGTTATGTAGCACCTGTGCTGCTGCTGAGGTTACCAGCCCTTTGAATGCATAAAGGAAGGAGCATGATGATGCCCAGCAATACAGTCAAATGGGCTCTGGGCATGAAAGACAACTCCTGGAACTGGTCATTTCTCAGGAATCCTTTAAGTCAGAAGTGTAGAGGGAACTACAGCAGAAGGAATTCTGCAAATCAGCTATAGTGTAGGTGCTGGGTTCTTTGTTGCATCCCTGTTCTCAGCATAACTCTTCCTGTTGCTTTTCAGCCAGAAGGGAAAGGGAAGCGCCTTCCTGAGGTATACTGCATCGTTAGCCGCCTGGGCTGCTTCAACCTCTTCTCCAAGGTGAAGTGGGGAGACCCTGTTACTTCTTATTGGACTTCAGTCTCTGACAACCTGCAAGCTCGAGAAAGTAACTGGATGCTTCTCTCCAGTCTAGAATTGCTTAGCGATTGTAACTCATCCCAGGAGAGTGGTTCTTCCTTGCCTCCTTTGCTTTGACAGGGCAAATGAAATGATACTAGTGCTGAGACTTGTCAGCCGATACAGAGACAACTATTCCTTCAGCGAAGTATTGTCAGGAAATGGCTTCTAATACCTGATACTACTGATGGTGCCCCTTCATCCTCTTCTTTCATGACTTGGAAATGGAAAATCAGTTTAGGGGTCAGGGGAGGAGATCTCAGCTTGTTTCTCCTAGCACCATGAGGACAGTAGGTAAAGAGGTAAAGTCTGAGGAAAGCTACTGCAGGTAAAGGGCAGCTATTGCAGAAGAATACAGGGGCAAGCCTATGATGAAAGCTGACTGCTAATCGTTGGAGCATGACATTTCTGGAACAGTTTCAGAAGGATTTCTTGGGGAGGAGGATAGGGTGTTGCTCTTCTTACTCTAACTAGTTGTGAGAATTTGATTACCGTATACGAGGCATTTCCTTGCAGTAGCAGGAGACTGGATTTGAGAATGGAGAGTTGTACTCACAGGTATCTATTCCCATTTGATTGTTCAGACATTTGAAAGGAGATTTCATGGGGATCCCAAGTGAGCGGGGAGAGGGCTGTGAGTCTTGGTTGCAGCCTTCATGTGTAGCTATGGCACGTAACAGAGGATCGTATCTCCTCTGGCTCACCAGTAGGAGTGGACCAACGTCCATTGTATTTTCTTGCAGATTTTAGATGAAGTGGAGAAGAGGCGAGAGATGTCCCCAGCCCTAGTACACCCATTTATGCGTAGTGTAATGGAGGCGCCTTTCCCTGCTCCTGGACGCACGATTACTGTGAGGAGTTTCCTGCCAGGAGCAGGAAATGAGGTAACGGAAATCAGGACTGGCTTTCCTGTGTTGATAGTGTCTCTGGGGCGTAGTGGCACTTGGCAAACTGCACTGTAGAGTGATGGTGCCTGTAAATGATTAGTCTGAAGATGATAGAATTGATTAGGTTGGAAGAGACCTCTGGGATCATCAAGTCCAACCTTTGATGTAACACCACTGTGTCAACTAGTCCATGGCACTAAGTGCCACGTCCAGTCTTTTCTTAAACACCTCCGGGGATGGTGACCCCACCACCTCCCTGGGCTGCCCATTCCAATGCCTAACAACCCTTTCTGTGAAGAAATGCCTCCTAATGTCTAACCTGAACCTCCTCTGGCGCAGCTTGAGACTGTGCCCTCTTGTCCTGTCACTAGCTGCCTGGGAGAAGAGGCTGACCCTGACCTTGCTACAACCTCCTTTCAGGTCATTGTAGAGAGGGATAAGGTCTCCTCTTCACCAGGCTGAACAACCCCAGCTCCCTCAGCCATTCCTTATAAGACTTACCCTCTAGACCCTTCATCAGCTTCATTGCCCTTCTCTGGACTCACTCCAGCACCTCAATATCTTTCTTGAAGTGCGGGGCCCAGAACTGAACACAGGATGTGAGGTGCGGCCTCACCAGTGGTGAGTACAGGGGGATGATCACTTCCCTAGTCCTGCTGGCCACACTAGTCCTTATACAAGCCAGGATGCCATTGGCCTTCTTGGCTACCTGGGCACACTGTTGGCTCATGTTTAGCTGCCTGTCGACCAGTACCCCCAGGTCTTTTTCCACTAGGCTGCTTTCTAACCACTCTTCCCCCAGCCTAAATGTCCTAAAGTCTGAAGGGAGGCTGTTGCAGAAACTGGACTGCTGTTGAGTGATCTACCGTAGAAGTGATTCCCTGCTTTTTAAGGAAGAGCTGCTTGGGGGTCCTCTGTGATGCCCTGTGCCGCCTGCCCAGGCCCCGGGGTTCCACTTTTGCGGAGCCACCAGTTCTGTGCTCCAGCCAGGCTGCCCCTCGTCTGGCCTGACTCTGCGCTGTGGCTTTCTCCTCCAGCGCTCTGCATCTCTGCTTGCCTCTCAGGTGATGGAACTCTGCCGTCCATTGGATTCTCGACTCGAACACGTTGACTTTGAATGCCTGTTCAAGTGTCTAAGTGTCCCTCACACGATTCGTGTCTTTGCCTCTCTCCTGCTGGAAAGGAGGGTGATCTTTGTTGCTGACAACTTAAGGTAAAAAATGAGTCTGAGTGACTAGCTGTCTCTGAGGGATACTATTTTTTCTTCTGCGTTTGGGCCTGTTTCATGTGCAAGCTTGTCTAACTTCTTGTAAATAGTTACATTTAAAAGCTTTTTGCCAACTTTCCACACAACATGTGCATACTTAGAATTTGGGGTATGCTATTTACCCAAGAGGAGATAAAGGAATGTTTCCTTTACCTCTTTAGTCTAGGTTGATGCTATTCCTAGCTCCCCATAACTGTCTTTAAAAGTGGATGCATGGGGCTTCTGCTGATGCATGAACAATGTACATGAATTACATTTTCCCTGGGCATTTCTAACCTGTGTCTGTAGCTCAGTGCTGAATGAGACATTGACAATCCACTCTGTGCTTCTCTTATGTTTCTAGCACTCTGTCTAAATGTGGCCATGCCGCAGTTGCAACACTTTATCCCTTCACTTGGCAACACACCTACATACCAGTCCTACCAACTTCTATGATTGATATTGTGTGTTCTCCGACCCCATTCTTAATCGGCATTCTCTCCTGCTCATTACCACAGCTCCAGGACCTGCCCATAGAAGAGGTGAGAATGGGGTGAAGCACAGTGGAGGGACAATGTCAGTGGTATGAGGCTGACCTCTCTGGAACCATCTCTGTGGATTCTGTCTTAATATAAACTCTTAAACTTTTCTGAGACAGTTGGTGAACTTGCCAGATACATGTCAGGGTGTTCCATTGTTATCAAAGCTAAATAATATTTATTGTTCTTATGCAGTTATGCTGCAGTTATGCAAAACTTGTGTTTTGTGTGTGACGTCCCCTGCTACTGGGGACATTTAGAAAAAAAAAAAAAGTTGTGTTTTTTTTTTCTGTACAGCAACATACCTGGTTATAAGAGTCAGTGTGTTTTGTACATCTTTCCCCAGGTTCTGATTGTTGATCTTTGTGCTGACAAGTTCTTGCAAGAGGTGAGTGAAATAACAATACTTACGGTTATATGCCAGGAAAAAGCATCAATGAAAGAAGATGAAAACAAGAAATCAGCAAAGGCTAGTACTCATATGTAGACTCCAGTGGCTGAAGAAGTATCTTGCGTTCTTTTTTGACCAATAGAGAAGGGAACAGGCTTACAAATCCTTGTTGCAAGATTGAGATTGCATGAGGTACAGAGTTCTGTGAAGCCAAAGATGCTGTTTATCTGAGCTGAACTTAAAATCAGATACTTTGTTGGTTTATTATGTGAAGTGGACCACTAAGATTCTTTGCTTATGTTTGTCTTTCTGTGTACTTGTTCTCTACAGGGCTCTCTCCTCACTCATCTAGCTGGGGTGTGTTTGTGGGTTTGGTTTGTTGGTGTGTTTTTTTTTTTTTTCCCTAGGAGTGGTAATCTAGGAGACAAATTATCACAGTTCACTTGTGGTTCTCTGCTGAACTTTAGCTAATGTGCTTCTGCATCACCAGACAAGTAGCTATTACCATACTGGAGCATTACTAGTTCAGGAGGATATTTGCATCTCCTTTTCCTTGCCTTACTGTTCTATTTTGCATTGCAGCCTGCAACTGGAGAAAGGTATTAAAGGATCAAGTTTTTTTAACCATAATGTTAAGACTTGTCATGTTTCCTCAACAGACTTGTGTTGTTCTTGTGTTTTTATCACTGGTATAATAAGCCTGAGTCTGTGTACTGGATATAGCACACATTGTTCTGTGTTGGCCAGTTGTGTGTGTGACTCCAGTAGTGCGTAGTCAGAGGGTGCTCAGCAGATGCTTTTCATTTCTGTGGCTACAAGACAAATGTATTGTGTCCACCAAGATATACCATATCACAGAGTAACTTCCCTCTGGTTTAGGCATATTATGAGTATTTCTCATCTGTTCACTATGAGAAGGTTCAACTGATGATAGATGTAACACAAAAATGCTTTCGTGGCCGTTTTTCTCTTTAGGTATCAGATGAAGATGAGATCCTGCCTCATAAACTCCGGGCTGCGCTTGTACAAGTCTTGGAAGAACGAAATGAAATCTTGTCACATGAGCAGAGTGACACACAAGGTACTTCCATGGAAAGGTGTTTTCACATTAGCAATTCTCTACAGCTTCCATGTAGTTGATGTAAAAATGAGTGAATGGAAATAAACATTAGGAAGCGACATTTTAGAAAGCTATTTTCCTGTGATCTTACTGTGAACAAACTTGTGAATGTGTTAGAAGTCTGGTGTCCTAACAATTGTTCCTCTTTTCACAATCAGTATGTGTAGAGCTGTAGTTTTCATTGGGCCAAGTACATCAGTTCCCATGCTTTGAGTTTTTGTTGATTTTTCTTAAGTGGCAGAGAGAACGTTTTTCTTAGAGAATGTAGCAACTTTAGAGGGTAATCTGACATAATTTTCAAAGTTGAACTGCTTTATACATAATCTATCAGATAAATAAGTGTGAGAATTTTAAAAAGCATTGAGTACCTTGAGAGAATGGCATTGGCAAATTACGTAATTCCATGCACATCAGAAGTAACAAAGTTAGCTTTCTAGTGAGTTTGTGTTCTGTAATTTGCCTAATTCTTTAAGAGAATTAGACTGTTATGATCTTACAGCTTATTAGACACTAGATGTTTGACAGGGAAAAAGAAATTATGATTGCTTTAGCTACTGGAAAATCTTTAGAATGGAACCTGTCTCAGCTGCAGCAGAAAGTTGACATGAGAAAGAAATCTTAATATTTGAGCTATGGCTTCTTTGATATCAAACACTCATCTGAAATTTCATAGTCTGAGAGAGACAGCCTAAAAACTAACTGCTGCTACTCTTTTAGAAGAGGAATGACCAAAGTGATGAATGTAGAGGGAAATTTCTCCTCTGTTGTCCTCTTCATAGGTGACACGCCTCTTAACTCCCTGGTCTCTGAAGCTTTTGTGCATTTCTTTGTGGAAATTGTTGGACACTACTCCCTGCACATGAATGTCACAGAAAAAGGGGAGCGGGTGTTTCAGCGGGAACTGTTCCGTAAATCTCATGTGTCACACAATGTGCGTCATTTCTTGCGCTTCTTTATGGAAACACAGATGTTTGCAGGGTTCATACAGGATCGAGAGCTAAGTAAGAACATGGTCAAAGGTGAGGATCTTACTTTCTTGTTTTACCAACTCACTTTCAAAGTATAATGTCATGTGACTTTGACTCTTAAGAAGCCTTTTGCCCTGGCGAGTTATCCCATTGGCATTTTGGCGTATGTAATAGCTCCATGCCCTTCTAATTACTCAATAGAATTAATTAATTCATCTTATGAAGCCATTTTTGCATCTCTCCTTTCTGGGCTTGATCCTGCAGCTTATGTTACCTGCATGATTTCCTTTTTGTAACTTCCTTGTTAATGATGTAAGATGCCACATGTTAAAAGATGGAATGGCCTAGAGGTGAGTGATTTCCCCCTCCCCCCTCTGTTTAGGCCTTTTTGAGGTCCGTGCCTTGGAGTATTTGGAGAGTATACCAGAGACAGAACCAACTGGAATGAACAAAATCCTTCGCAGTCTTGGTAAAGGGACATCCTTGTTTTTTGTTGATTTTTTTTTTTTTTTTTTAAATAAAATTAGCTATTGAACAAATAATTGCATGCAAAACAAAGCAGGGCTCATTCTTTGCCTTGTGCACTTGTGTTTACATTTGCCCCTTCAGGGATGCCAAACACTTTGCAAGATTTTTCTTTTATTTTTAAGCTTTTGCATGTTCAGGCAACTTCCACGAACTTTATCTGATCTTAGAGCTGTCTAAACTGAGAACACACTAAGGGGGCCGAAG
>NW_009610997.1:33996-36653 GCF_000690535.1 Cariama cristata | reverse complement strand
TCGGAGCGGCGAACCCCGGCAAAACGCTTGGGAATGTGAGAAAGTGAGCTGGGTGCGCCGTGAAACGGGTTACAGGAGGGTGTTGGAAGTGTAGGAGGGCGTAAGAGCATTGAGATGCCCTGGGGAACGTCTGCCTGAATATCAAGAGCAACACCTCAAATGCCTTGAGCAGCAAAGAGCAGGGTGCCGCATGGTGCGATTCCAGCATTACTCACCCCAAGGATCAGGCGCTTCCCCACCCAGTTACATACGACCAGGAAATTATAGACTGGGCTGCTCCCCGCCTGGCTGAACGGCTGCCATATCATATGATACACACCAGAGCGGCGTGTCTGATGAAACAACAGAGCAATGTGTGTTTATTGAAACACTAATGCTTTGCAGAATAGACGGGCTTGGCTGGATCAGACTGTCATTTGGTATCCTGAATGCATGCTCCTTCTTGCACATCTTGCCATTAATTAAAATTCGGGATAAAAATGAAATCCTAATCTTGCCTTTACAGTTTTCACTGCTCTCCTTTTACTTCTAGTAGACTCCACAGCCAGCTCCTGTGTGGCTTAGACGTTACAATTCCTCGCTCCTTATTCCATTCATTCCATCTGTGGACAGACTTTAATTTTTCTTCACACTCAGTATTCACAAGATCTTTCTCCTATAGTAATCATATCAAGGGCTTTGCATCACTCATCTTTATTACTATAAATGCTGATGTGCACCTCTTCTCCCTGCAGTACACGGCAAATGGAGCTACAAAGGTCATCTCTGCAGCACACCATATCGTCTCGTTCCTGTCTTGAATTTATCCAGTACTTCCTACTTAACACTGAGTTTAAGGAACTTTTTATAATGAAAGTCACCTGTGCAAGACTGCTCACCCATCTTTTCCTGTATGTTTCTCCCTGTCTCGTCCACTAATAATGTGAGCTCTCGCTAGCCCTGCCAGTGTCTCCTCACACTCTTCCATGCCATCTCTCCAATACATACTTCATTTTGCTCCACCTTTTGCAGCAGCATCTCTGCCCAGGTCAGCTCTCTGCAACTAAGGTAATCTGATTTCCTGCAGGCTGGTGTTTCATTGACTCTAAGCACCAGTTAAAACCTTTTCTTCTAACTGGGTGTTTTTAAGAGCTGCAGCCTATGCAAATTTTCTGAAGTCTGAGAAAATACGAACTCCAGAACCACCTTCTGAGCTGAAGAAAAGGGTCCTCTCTTCTCTTGGCTTTTTATTTTAATGAAATTAAATATACCTGAGCCAGCTTCTCATCTATCCAATTTGCTTTTAGTTGACCGATGCATCAAAAGTTATACACGCATCTGACAGACATACGATGTCATACATGCTCCCCTCACTAAAGATCCTGCGATCACATAAACCTTCTTTCTTCACAAAACCAGACATAAATTGTAACTGCAAAACCATGTGCTTCTTCTCATTACACCCCTTCTATGTTAATTGTTTTTCTTTCACTGTTCCTCTGTGCTTGCCTTTTTAGATCTTCTACTCCTGAGGGCAGGGACTGGGCTCTCTTCTGTGCCTGGAAAGTGTTAAGTGCCTTATGGGCATAACAACAATTTAATTAGTTAATAAGTACTAACAATTTGCATTAGTGTCATGCTTCCTGCCATGTCACATCAGACCACTGCTCCAGCCAGTCAAACATATCCCTCTTTCTTGGGGTGCTCTAAATTAACTGTCCACCAGCGAGGCCATGTTGGACCCCCAACCCCAGTCTCATTTTGCAGAGTCTGTCCAAGGCTTGCTTGTTCGGAATGAATCCATCGCCTGGCCAATCTCACATCTGAGCTCCTGCTGTATAAAGAGACACTCCTAGCTAATTGAGCTTGGTAATGTATCTGATGGAGTGAGACTTGCCAGACTGTTAAGAGAAGGGATGACAGCTCTGTAATACTCTCAGCATGGCACTATTCTAGCATAGGCAAAGTAGAAGGATGAAGCAGGAGTCCTCACTGATCCCAATCCTCCCGTGCCTCCCAGCACTGGGGGTTGAAACTTTCTTGCACCTAATTGCCTTTCTTTTTCTTATGGATGTCTGCTTCCCCTTCAAAATGTAGTATTTGCTTCCCTAATATTGTGCAGTAGCAAATTCCACAGTTTATCCTGTAGCTTTCTGCTTCAAGGAGGGATAATCTGTACTTGATAACATCAAGTGATCTTTTACATCCTGTATCAATCATATCGAATTATGAGGAAAACCAGGAGAGTCCTGGAAGAGTTTGGTGGCTTTACTGTGGAAGGAATCAGGCATGTGAGACTCGGGTGAAGAATTTCAATTAAAAGGAAGCCAGGAAGACCTTTGAGACAAGGTGGACACCTGTGTTATATTTTAAGAGATATCTTTTATTTGTATATCTTATATTCCATACCCCTGCACAAAGCCTCTTTGTCTTACATTTCAGCGGAGAATCCTACACTGAGAATCTGCAGATGGATAATTCGGCACAACTAATAAAACATTCAGGAGGGGGGAAACGGGCTACTCCTTATACATCGTTCATTTATCTACTGTTTGGTCTTTGTAGCGTGACAGTCATCCTGCCGAGGAACGGCAAAGCAACTTCAGGCAGTGGAAGCACTATGAGGAAAGAGATGGGACAAGACTGCGCTGGCACTTGGGAAGATTGCGGGGATGATG
>NW_009610997.1:20245-33965 GCF_000690535.1 Cariama cristata | reverse complement strand
AAGACCCGGGCAAAGCCAGGAACTGACCCGCTCAGCGTATGCAGCGGGAAGCCGTGGTGAACATACTGCAAAGGCCTGCTCCTGGGAGGGGACACTGGGCCTCCTCCACTGCTCCTTCCACAGCAGCTGGCCCCCGTTGGACACAGTGCCCTCAACAGAAGTTAAAAGGATGGCTGAAGACCTGCGAGAAAGTCTAGTGCACACGATGGTTATGTTACACTGTCCCAGGGGTCCTGTGAGATTAACAGCTGGTAAACGATGGCATACCTGGAATAAGTCCTCCGTTGCCACTCTAGGGAAATATATAAGAAGAAAATGTGGGTCTTACTCCAGGCGCACTTAAACTATAGGAAGGAGATCTGTATTTTGGAAGGACAGGTCCTCCTCCATGACTGGAGTACGACCTAGTTGGTGACTGAGATATTTGTTGTTTATAGGCAATGATTCCTCACAAACAAATCAACTAAATGAGCAAACTGGATGATAAAGTAGAGCCGAGAACTGCATTGTCCTCCTCAGAGTCATAAAAACTCATCCTTTTTACAACTGCTGAGTGCTTTGCCAATATCATGCCAAGGTGAGAGCAGCGGGGGGAAGGGAAAGGTATTGAAAAGGAAAATAAATGGGCCAGGTAAACAGTGCTGCTGCTGCTGCAGCAGCCATGGTTGTCATGACGACCAGGGTGAAGAAGAGGAGGAGGAGGAGGGAGGCGGATTGATCGATAGTCCTGTGCTGGCTCATCTGGCTTCCATCCACGTGCTGCTACAGAGGGAGAGAAAATCAAAGAGCCACACGCAGGGCGGCCAGGGCTCCAATTCGACACATGGCAGCAGCTTGATCAATAGCTTGTTGGAAGGTGGGTAATTGACTCCCCTTCTACCCAGGAGAAAGCGGTGCAGCGACAGAGATGTGTTCGTTAGCTACTGCTTCTCAGCTCTACTTTATCACCCAGTTTGTTCATTTAGTTGATTTGTTTGTTTGCTTGCTTGAGATTCCCTCTTCCGTCCGATTTCTCCCTGTACCTGTCAAAGATGAGCTCCAGCTCCTGGAGCACAGCCAGCACTGCCCTCAAGTTTCTGAGTCGCCTTCCCTCTCCTCTCCTTTCTTTGGTCTTAACTGGGTTTTTTATCCCACGCTGGCAGAGGTGTTGACAGGGGAAGCTGGAAACAAGGACAGCCTTTTCTTACGGGATTTCTAGAGTTCCCTTTTCTGGCTAGGTCTGGAGGAGCATAAGTATGACTCATCTGAATGCAAGGACCACAGTAGCCCCCTCCAAAATTAAAGAGTTAAGTCTATTTTTGCACCTCACAAACCAAGTGAATTATAGGGAGAGATTTATAACTAATTTTTCTAAGTCTGCCGTTCTCCAGAGGAGGTATCTGCAGAGGGTGAACAGGTAATGCTATCGGGGGGGGCGGGGGCGGGGGAGAGGTAGCAGGGGAAAGGGCAGTAAATCAGGGCATGCTGAGAAAAAAAAAGAGGAAGATGCAGAAAAAGAGATCTTTCCGAGGAAAGCACGTACTCATGAAGCACTGAGGTATTGTAGGCTAATCCTCCATTTCTACCTAGACCTGGGCAGGGCGCCCTGGCACAAGGTGCCCACTTGACCTACAGGCAGGTAGTGCTGCATTTTGTGAACAAGCCTGTACGATACAACCATGTTCACCCTCATGCTCAATAAGCTTCTGCAGGCATTTTCCAACAAAACATAGCGGAATTTGGGTGGCAAAACCAGGACTTACGCTTTATATCTTCTATCAAACCAATAAGCACAAACCTCCCTATCAGCTCCCTGGGGCACTAAGAACCGAATTGACTTCAACAGGGAAAAAACAATGCCACTCTGTGTGGTGCAACACCCATCAGCAAACTCAGAGTATAAAATGGTAAATCTAGACTCTGAGATGCTCTGGGAGGCAAGGACCATCTGTTTGCTCTATACTTGTCTATTGTCCAGCTTGCTGGAGTCCTGGTCTACAATGGGCATTTAAGCATATAGTAATAATAACAGCAGTAGCGTCCATTGCTGGATAATTGATATTGCTTTGTGGAGCAGCTAGCCCCTTAGGGTACGGCTAAGAAGAGGCAAACACACCAGAAGTATCACTTCCTTCAGTTCCCTGGATTTTTCTTCGAGCTATCCCATCCAAATGCATTGCAGTTCAATTTTATTTAGCTTCTGAATTAAAAATGAAAACTCATTTGCTTGGAATTTTGCTTCTCTTAAGTTAGTTGGCTGCAGTCCAGCTCCTGGGGCTTGTGCTTTTAGGGTCTGATCCAAATCCCAGAGAAGTCACTGAAAATCGCTCCACTGATTTTAATGAGTCAAACCACTGTGTGAGGAGTAAGCTATCATCTCTCAAGGTCTTTTTTATTATTTCCTTTTCATGCTTTGAAGCACTAGCAGGTGTATCTCGCAGACGCTGGATGTAAATCACAGTTGGAAGAGGGGGCTGTGTGAGCACAACTGCTCCCTGTTGCATAACCTAGAAGATGCAGGTTATATCAGGCGATACTAACAGGGTAGGGACTACAGCTCTTTTCACTCCTCAGTATATCTGCCTCTGGAAGTATTTACAAACCACCCAAAGATGCCTCTGTGCCCTGCAGAATATTTTCCTTTGGTTCCTTTGTGAGTGGGAAGTTAAGAGCTTCCTAACCTCTAGGCATAATTTATGGCAGAAATAAATAGCAGGATGATAGAACAGCTCTAAAGTAAATTATTGAAAAAATTCACCTGCCAGTTCTCCAGAGAAAGCAGGCAGGTGGGCGAGCCAGAATCAAGTCAGACTAAAAGCCTTAGAGGAATAGAGTAGTTTCTGCTAGTCATAAAGGAACAAAAAGTGTTTGCAGCACCTGCAGGCTGCTTCATCTCTAGAAGGAAGCTGGAAGGTTGGGCAAAATATTAAATAGACAGTGAAACAGCCTGTAGTCAAAAGTTGCACTCGAGCAAAATAAATAAAAGGACACATAATATTCACTGCTGCTATGAAGCTAAATGCCTGGACTGCCTGCCAACAAGAAGCATATCTGTTTGCTGAATCATTATGCCTGACACAGATGGGGAAAGGGACGGGGTACGTGGAGGACATGGGAAAGGCAGAATGGATCTCTTACGCATCAGTAGGGCTCCAGAGAATCAGCTCAGTGAGTCTTGCTGCTTAATGTGCAAATTCAGGGGCCTGGCTATTGAAACGTAGTCTAAATTCTGGGAAGAATGAGGTAATCCAAATGCTCTGTGAGCATAGGCACAGGGGGAATGATGTAATGTACAAACAGCCTATGCCGTTCTTGAAAGGGACCTTCCTTAAAGGTCTCTCAGAGGCTACATAGGAGCTGTGAAAGGGCAAATCTCACCTCCTTCTGCACTAGTGCACTTTCACAGCTGTATCAGGGGCCTTGAAGACAGTGTCCGGTCAAAATTCTGGTCAGTTACTAAAATGCCACTTTCTAGGAATTTGCGCAGGAGCCTTCCTGACGGGGAACCGACTCCTCCCCAAGGCAAGAGCAGTAGAGGTAAGTCAAGCTCTGTCAATGGTAAAGCACAGGATTAAGATAACACAAAGGATCCTGTATCCTACAAAGCCAGAAAACCAACTGCAGTCCCACCCAGGATGAAAGGTATTAATGCTGCCGTTCTATGGTGCAAACCATAATGCTTACCCAAGGCCTTGAAACAGGGATCATAAAGCAACTCTGGGACTGTCTAGCACTGAATTGTCTGACTGGCAGTCTGTGGGCTGGGATCAGACCTTGATGTATTCCTTTGAATACAATCTTAGCCACAGAAGAGCTAGGGAAAGGTGATTAAGGAAGTCCTTGAAGGCCATTTGTGAGTTCCTGCAAACTCTGGCCACAGGCTCTGCAGTTGCTTTTGTGTCCAGCTAGGAGGGGGAGGATAGACTGGGAGGTTGCTCCCGGCTGTGCCTGCAGGCCATCACAGCATCCACATGGCATGTGAGAGGAGACACTACTGACTTTGGGTCCTTTAGCACTGGAAAAACTGGATACCTTGGTAACAGCGTGACAGACTGTTGTAGGAAAAACAGAGAGAACAAAGAGTGCATAGGAAGGTACCCCCTCTTAGAGGAGCAGCCAGTGGGCATGAGAGACTGAGATCCTGGGCTTTGTAAGGACCTGCTATAACTGATATAGACCAGGACAGTTCTCGGGAGGGTCACTGCAGCTTTCAGATCCCCTTCAAATCCAGGAAGTGTGACAGTGGCTTAATTCCCTTTGCCTCAGCCCCAAGAGTGACTTGTAACCTGGAGCACTCAGCACACCCAGCTGAAAGTCTGTTCCTGTGCCTGAACAAGCAGCTGCCTAAATCCTGGGTGTCCTACATTGCACCCAAAATGCACACCGAGCCTGAAGTATCTGCCTTGACCTTAGAGAACCCTCAACCGGAGAAGCCAGGCCAATGCCCATCAGTAATATAACCTGAATTCTAAGCTCTGGTGCTGCAGAGATGCATTGTTGTATGATTAATGAATGCTATTAAACCAGAGAGCCTCTTCAGCCAGCACTGAAAACTCAAGAGAAATACCAGACAGTCAGCCACAGTCAAGGGGGCTGAACCAAAAAAAGAAATAAATGCTTGTGGTTTAAGAAAACTGACTTTCAGTCTCCTGTCGAGATCGTTCCATTCTAAATTGTTAATCCACATCGATCCCCTTTAAGAAAGTTGGTCGGGCTACCTCATGCCTGTGCAGCCCCCCAGGCCAGAGGAAGAGTGTGAGTCCCAGCAAGGACAGGGCATGACAGAGGAGCCAGTCAACACTGGTGCTACCCTGACTCCTGTTCCTGGTGAGAAAGCAAAGCCTGGACATTTCGCCGATGCCACCTCAGGTTCTTTTAGATGTAACTGATCAAACAGGTTGATACAAAGAAGAGGAAGGTAACATGCAGCTGAGAATAACTTCAGCTATGTTAGTACACCTGCTCTGCTGCTGATGGAATCCTGCACATGGAAGGGTCTGCAGTAAGTGAGCCACGCAAAGTTAGCTTCTACTTGTCATCAAAATGCACTTCAGTTAGCTCACCTGCACCAGAAGCAAATGCTGGTGATCTGGGGTTTTACAGTGCAGATAACCTGATCATTGGTTACAGATGCTTGAGTCAAGACTATACTTGAATATAGACAAGAACGACTATATATGCCTTTTGGGGACAGCACAAAAAAAGTGAAAATTGTGTTTATTAAGCAATTAAACTTCCAGTTACTTGTGAATTTGGACCCTTTTTTCTGGCTTAGTGTTTAGTGATTTCTCTTGCTATGTCAGAGGCCAGCTGTTCATGCCAGCGAGAATCCAAAGCCAGGGAGGATGTGGCAGACAGAAGAGCCTGGGGAGGGGGCAAAAATGCAGCTCAAAGTGTGGGGAACCTGGAGAAAAGCAGGCAGCAGGTAGCAGAAGTGTGTGAGGAGGAGGGTGCACCCCTGAGCAGTCAGGATTGCAGATGCCTCCATCCCAGCGTGGCATAGGGATGGTTTTAAGGCAGAGCCAGTTCCCATAGCAACAGTGCCTGCTGGAGCTGCCAGCCCTCGGGATGCTGCTCGGAGGATGGCAAAGCTCAGGGCCGACCTCCCGCACTAACCCGAACGGCAGCACAAAGCCCCCTCCCAGGCTGGCTGCGAGGCTCCCAGACCAGCACTTTCCCCGTGAGCAGGAAGGTCGAGAGCTCTTTGCCTGAGCCCCCAGTGAAAGTCAGATCAGCTGAACAGCAGCTCCTGGTTTGAAGCAATGCCAACCGATTTTTGGATTCCCAGGAACCCAAGAGATGCTGAGCTAAACTTCATGGTGTTGCGGGATAGGTCAGAGGACAGGAGAACACGCAAAAACATCCTCGGCAGAAGGGAACAGAGTAATCCCCACTTTCTGACATATCACCAGACAAGCGCTTTTCCTTCCCCTTGCACCTGCCTTCTGGCTTGTTTTTTACCTACTACTGCCTCTCTGCTGTTGATTGTTGTTCTTACCCTCCTTCCAGTGCTCCAGCAAAATCTTCTGCATTGTAGGCATGATGCCAATGAAAGCTGATGTTTACCAGCTCTAATAGGGTTCATTTTCTTGCTTGCACAGTCCACTCTTTGTCCCGGAGAGAAAGAAGTTGTGGAAGTGGGAGGCTGCCATGAGCAGGATTGAATGTCAGACACCTGAGAAAGCTGACACTAAAGAAGTGATGGAGGCAGTTCTTTGTGGACAGGTGGCTACATCATAAAACCTCTTACACTCAATGGTCCCCAGCCCCAGGCTGGCAGCCTTGGTAGGAAAGCCAGGAGCTAAAAGGGTCAGAGACTGGCATCTCTCATGTCATGAGAGCTTCTTCTAGGGCTGGGCTGAAGTGTACAGCAATGACTGAGTGCACGCTGTCACCAGTGCATGCGTCTGCTCCTTCTTTGTTGTCCTCTTATCTGGACTGTGAATCTCGCATCTTTCAGCAGAATAGAATTCATCTTACATTGAATACAAGGAATAAAAAATACAGGGAAATTGTTAGGCTCTGATAAATAAACATTTTCAGGAACAATTTCATCTTACTGACTGTGGAAATTTGTGACAGATCTGAGCTCAGGCAAATCAAGCGGACTGCTCATTCCGATACTGTGAGAGAAAGCACCAGCAGCCAGAGAAATGGAAAGATCGACAGTTAATTGGAAATGTTACATCTGCTGTTTATGCAAAAGGCATAAATATTTATATCCTGAAGGCTGACTTTTGGGTTCGCTTCTCAGCAGGAAGAGATTTACATTTTGAATAAAGACTTTCTTCTTTCTCCTTCTCAGTAAACGTGAGCAGTTTATTATTCCTTTAAACAGGAATCCTTAGCCAAGTCCTCCAGTCCTGTTAGTTACATGCATGCAGATTCCCTTGGCTTCAACAGAAATTATAGGTGTGTGCAGACTGCAGCATTCATCTCCCTTTTTTATAGACAGAAAGAGAGGAGCGAGACTGAAACAAGAGGGCAGGAACTGTGATCACAAAATGAGAAGGCAGAAAATGCAGTGACAATTCAAAGGCACCTGAGATGCTGAACTGCTTTTCTAAATCTGTTTTCAGTAAGAAAACAATGAAAGTCTGCATCTTGAAAGCATGGAAAGATTTGATACCAGTAGCTATTGATACAGAGCAAGGAAAGAAATACTTGGAAAGTTTAAATACAACACTATATTGGATTAAGCAGCCCTCACCACAATGTGATGAGTGAACCAGCTAACAAAAGTATTTACGCACATGCAGTGATTCTAGAAAAGCCAGGGAAATCTGCTGAAGTATAGCAATATTACAAACAACAACAGAAAGTGTGTTACCTGCAAACCATCTTGTGCCCTATCTGGCCTCCACACCTCCTGCTTCCTTGCCCCTGTACTTACTGAGCCAGGCTTCATCTCCCTCCCTGTCCTTCCATACTGCTGTGCCAACTGCAGTGCCCTCAGCTTACCCACCCTCATGTCCTGTGGTCTGCCATCCTGCTAACTTCTCTCCTCTCATTTCTGCCTGCTTCCATCCTTGTCCTCTGCCTCAGGCTTCACCTGCTCTCCTGCTCACCTTCTCACCGCTTTGCCTTTTACCACATACACTTGGCTCCAGCATCCTCCCTCATCCCTATCATTTCCCATTTTGAGACTCTCCTGCCTCAGCTTCCCCTATTACTCCATCTACTCCCATCAGCTTCTCCCTCCATCTGCTCTCTTTTCTTCCCCCACTCCCCGTCTCAGTCCTATTTGCCCTATTACATTCTCAGGAGAACCCAAATCCACACATCGTTCTGTGGATCCTGAAGCTGTCTGCCTTCCTCTCTTCTACAGCATCATTCATTTCTCATTTTAGTCATTCTCTCTGATTAACTGTAACATTAAAGCTAAAAAGAGTTACAGATAAACAGTAACAAAACACGCCAATGAGATGGAGGATGTTGTGGATTCCTCTCTTTAGCACCTATGAAACAGACTGACCCATCCTTGAAGGCGAGAGCACAGGTCGCAGTGCTGCCAGGCATCCAGCCATTGCTTGAGATTCCCAGACTTAAGCCTTGGCCATCTCAAACAGTGCATCTTTCCCCCTATTTAATGATAAAAACTATGCCTCTTGCAGGGACTAAAGAGTCTCCAAAGATATAATCTCATTATTTGAAAGCGCTTGTATGGAGAATGGTTAGCTTTATAGAAGGAGAGCCTGCTGTGAACGAGAGGGATACCTGACTGGAGTACTGATTTATGCCTCCATGGCGCAGAGTTATCAATGCAGAGCATTCGCATTCCCACAGGGTCAGCGGACTGGGCCAAAGGTACGGTGGAGTTTACTTTCACCTCCTTTCTAGCAGCCAGTGGATCACTTCCAATGACTTCTCCATTGTCTCTCAAAAATGTAAAAAAGGAAAGCACTGAGATCAGGAGAGGGCGTTTGCATTCTCCTCTGGTTTGCCCCTTGTTTCTGAGGCCCTAGAATTTCAAAGCAAGATTTTATTTTAGTTTAAGGGAATTTTTGTGTGTGTTTTAAAATGGTTTATCCTCTGGGACTATTTTTTCCTGGCTCCCATCGTTTCTGTTTCCATGGCAACTACAGCTGGCTCAGATGTGCTGTTGCCATGGCAACTGTCTGGTCCTCCTTTCCAACGATGCAGTGAAAGAGGAATGATATTTGCATCCCCAATGCTGTATGGAACAAATCTCTTTCCCCACTCATGGGGAAGACATAAGACAACTGTATAAAATCAGCACAAAATCCAAGCTAAATCCTCTCGGAGAGGGTTTCAGACAGCTGGTGATAGGAGAGAATTGCAAAGAAATTGAGTTTTTCCATTCACAGGCTTAGGGGGGGACTGGCACTTGACTGGCATTTTCAAAGTCTGTTCTAGGCAAAGCAGTATGCTTGGAAATACCCACATGGGAAGAACACAAGATTTACCAGAAACAGCTAATTCATATAAAAGCTATCACACCTTGTTTTCGGTAAGATCTTAAGATAAGTTATTATGCGTTAAGAAACACATGGTAAAATATATCTCGGTATCTCATCCTAAAGAAAAGATCAAAGCTTGCATTACTCATGATTGTATGCTAGGATATGGCCAACGTAAGATGCCTGGGTCCCTCTTAGATGTGTACTGCTGCAGAGTCACAGAATAATCATGCTTTCCTTTAACTGTCCGTCTCATATCCCCCTCTCTGCATGCGTACCCCCTCATATATCATGGAGGAGGTGCCACGCAAATGCATGGTGACAAACCACACAACGCCATAACTCTGCCTACGTGGTACCAGACGTGTGTTTCTTCTCCATGACACTGGACAAAAAAGTGACAATGGTATGATTTATTGTGTGGGATGTTTAAGGGCTTTGTTCTTGACTTTAGCTTCCTCGTGTCATCTACATGTGCCTGACTTTGCTTTGTTCTTTGTCTTTCTGTTTGTTTTTCTTTTTTCTATCTCGTTGCTACTGCTGGGACGAATTGGCAAGAAAGACATCGACAGGCCTGTCTGCAAGGCTCTGCTGGTTCTGTCCTCTTCACTTGTCTTCCATAGCTTCCCCAAGGATTATGATGTTCATAACAGGTAACAAAAGACAACAACTGTGCAATGGAGTATTGTGGGGGAAATGCGTATATTTCCTTGGGGAAGCAAGGAGGTGGCACCTCTCTTTTATACCACCACCAGCTGTTCCTGTGCTGTCCTGGGTTTTGTGATGCTGCTGGGCTGCACATGATCTCCTGGAGGGCTGTGGTTGAATCTGAATGTTTCGCTTTGCACATGGGCACTGTCCCTTGCAACAATCACAGTCTGAAAAGCTGAATTCCTGAACCAGTGCACGGCTTTCAGGTGAGGTACCTCTGGTATCTTTCCCATCAGCAAAGACCATTTAAAACCAGTGCTTTTAGTAGAAAGGAGTAGGAAGGAGCAGGAATAATTAAAGAGCAAAAATCACCATAGGCTCCAGGCAGCTGTTGCTAATTATTTATTTGCAGTTTACAGGTCTAGCCTCTCTTAAGGCACAAGGCTTATACCGTATACCTTATTTTTTAACTACTTTGCCCATCCACTTCCACTGTTGTCTCCAGAACTTACTTGGTCCCATTAGCCAACGGAACATTGTAGGCAGTCATGAACAAATCTATTCTAGCACCTAATGTCAGAGGAAGATCTTTGTCCTTACTAGGTAGATGAGACACGTAAAAGCCAGGAAACTTGCCTAAATGCAGGTGGTGTACATGAACACAAGGACTGGAACTCAGGAGGCCTTCTGTGTAGCCATCGCATCCCTTCACTGAAACCCTGGTGCCTTATCGCTTCATTTTGTGCCCAGAGCTTTTAAGCAGTAACACACCTCTGCCACCCAAATGCAGTAAAAGCCTCAATGTGAAAACAACCAATCAAAATAAATTTCTGGATAAGATGCTAAGTTCTGCATGGCTCTCCTTCCTTATTTTGGGGATATTCAACAAAACTCACCTTTCACTTCAAGAATGATGGAATCAATATGCTTTGCCATCATTTATGTTGGAAGGAGGACCGTAATACAGTGCTCCTTCAATTACAGAAGATGGAATCAATACATTTCACCTCCATTTATGTGGTTAAGGTCTAAGTCAGCATGGCCCACCCTTTATTTATGGGGGTGGCCTCAATACAGCTCGCTTTCATTTAATGGGGAGGAACTAATATGTCTTGCTTTCACTTATTGGGGGTGGGAAGGAAAGAATCAATGCAGCCACCATCATTTATTGGGAGGGATCTATAGATCTCACCTTGATTTACTGGGGAGATCAATATCTCAACCTTCATTAAAGTGGGTGGTATGTTGGACTGAATAAGGTTCATCTGCTTTTAGAGCAAATTGACAGAATATGGCTCTCCATGTATGTGGAGATGATTCAGCATGGCCCTCATATATACAAGGCTTGGACACCGCATGGTACACCAGCTAACACAGGGATGCATGCAGTTCAGCTCAACATTAGGTCTGGAAAGACGGGGGCAGGTTCAATACATAGGGATCGTGGATTCTGCACAGTAGACCTTCCTGTCTCAGAAGTCTGTCTCTGCTTTCCCATTTACGAGAGGCACAGATTCAATTTGCCTTTAAGCGTGTGGAAGCCCCTAGATTTAGTATAATACATCTTCCTTTACAGGAGACAGTCCCAAGGCAGTTCTTCATTTATGCAGAGGGAGATTTGGTGGTGTTCTCCCTCCTTTACAAAAGCTGGATTCATTGTTCCTCATCGTGCTTTGTAGGGAGCTAATATGAACTGTAAATTAATTGTGGGAGTAGAGAAAAAGAGTATGATGTATTCCAGGACCACAACATTGTGGCAGCCTATCTGAATGTCTGAGAAGGAAGTGCTTCTTTACAGCTCCTCAGAGCACAGTGAAGCAGGGGTAGTGGCTATATTGCTATGAAGAAAGGGGAAGATGGCATGACATCCCAAGCAACTTCTACACCAGGTCTGCTACTGGCATGCTTTTTCTTTGCAGCATCACACAGTCTGCAGAAATAGCTGCTCTCTCTGCATTTTAGAGCTGCTAATTCAGGCCTAAAGCTTGTTGTCTTTGTCTCCAAAAGACACTAATCACCATCCTTCATATCATCCTCCTTCAGAAGTGCTCAAAGCCCAGCTGAAAAGAGTGTGACCTGTCCTCTAATCACCTCTTAAACATCTACCTCCCCAGGACTGTTTGCAGTGCTGTGGACACCACAGCAGGGAGCCTTTCATATTTAGGCTACCGATTTGATAGGAGCTCAGATTATCAGTGACCAGAAGTAAATGCTAGTTGATGCAGCCAGGGGGGTTGCATGATATGAGTTAGGGGGCATCAGTACAATTCCTGGAGGAGATATGTCAGAACAACTTAGGAAAACATATCAACCCAAGTGCCCACCTTGCTGGGTTTCTCAGCAGGGAGCCTATGGACTGAAAGGACCCCAGAGATTGAACTGCCCTGTCACTTTTCATTATGTGCAACAGCGACACGGCATACAAGCACCTGCAGCTCCCATTTCAAGGTGACAAGATAAAAAGCAAATAGAGGACACTTTAATATCACCATAGAAATACAGTGTATTGAAAACATGACAATCCCTGCTGGCTTCTCATTTTTCCCAGGCACCAAGGGGTAATGGGCAAGTGTGAGGTGAGGAACCAAAAGCAGACTGGTTTTGACTCAGACCTGCTGCTTCTCTTGGCTGATGAATGGCTGCAGCAGATTTCTAGGAGGCAGAAGGTGGAATGTGCCTTTTCCATCCCTGAAGTAGCAGGCACGTTTATTTTCATCACTGCATTGCATCAGCATCACTGCTTCTCCATGCTGGCTGCTTGCAGCGCTGTACTTAAAACTGTGCATGTCTCTATGTGCAATAGGGCTTTTCATAGTCTGCCCTTTTATAGAATACTGGGTTAGCTAGGTAGACAGGCTGAATGTGAGAATGCCTGTTTGCACGCAAAGAGTATTTCTATTACAAATAGGATAATTCCACAAAGAGTTTCCTTCTCTTCCAAGGCCCTCATGTCTCCTACACTCTTATCCTCAAAGACCCTGCCTCCTCCCTCTGTTTCTTTTCGATCCAAAATTTAACATCAATGTTTCTGAATCTCCCTTGCTTTATGCCCTAGTGTCCTGGCTTTGCCCCCTACCTTCCTTCTATTTCTCCCTGGAGTCTTTCTTTAAGATGCCCTTCCTTAGACCTCCAGGTAAGCTTCTCTGTATTGTCGAAAAATATGAACATCCTCCCGTCACCTCCATAAACCTATGTAATGTTGTATTATATCTCTTGCTAGTCTTGTATAGCAATAAATTAGAGAAAGAGTCATTCAAAAAGAGAGCTTTTTTCTTAAAGCTTTCTGAGAAATCTTCAGCAGCTACAGATGACTGTGTGAGTTCTGCTGCTACTGAATTCTTGAGGCACACAATACAGCCAGAGTGTCCCATCACTACTCAGATGAACTCACGGACTGTGATCTGGAAAAGGACCAGACATGTGGAGGGGATCCAACAGGCTACCTCAGAAATTATTGCAAATTCCATCCAGAAGTGGTATAAAGCAAGGGAAGAAATAAGAATGTCCTCCTTAGGGCAGAAGCGTGCCTTAATTACAGAATGCGAGAGACCACATGGTATGATGATGGGCTTCCTAGAATAATCAGAATTAACATCCATGCTGCTTTTTGTTAGAAGAATTCAAAGTGCTTCACCAGTGGCACAAAAATGATGATGCTTGGCCAAAACCAGCCAGTGGCTGGATCGCAAATGGAAACCAGCTGTCTCAAGCATCCTGGGAGAGTGTGCTAGTTCCTAGCCATACTTTCTCCCATAAAAGGAATAAGAAATTAGTTCAGCTTCTTGCATGCACCAACTGTAAATAAGCAGAAGGACAGGTATGAATTCTTTCAGGGGTCACCGTCATAAAAAAAATCTGTTTTCTGTAGTTCTAGAAACCCTTCTCCCAGGCATGCACAGTAAAGGCTGCATGGCAGAGCTGCTCAGGGTATTTTCTTCCCCTGTGTTTCTGCCTTAGTCTACCACAGCAGCCACTGCAGCTTGGGCACAGCTTAGAGCAAGCCTAACCTGCACAGAAATAATTCCACTCACTTTTAACTTAAAGCAACACCAACTCCTGTTCTTTGTCTTGGTGTGAACAGATGAGCGAATTCGGTGCAGTGATTGAGAGGTGCTATTTTGTGATCTGCAATGTATTTTAACACCTTTTCAACATGAGATGACCATGCA
>NW_009610997.1:0-20232 GCF_000690535.1 Cariama cristata | reverse complement strand
ATATCTATTTGATTGTGCTTTCAGAAGCTGTAAACAAGGACACAATAACAGTCTTCGGCTGCACAGAGCCTTGCTCTGCATTATTCATACATTTCCTTCCTGTTTCACACACTTATGTCAGTCCTCATTCAGGCAAAATTAATGTTAAATGATTCACGCTGTCTTTCTCTATATGTGTCTTTTTTTTCTGTCTCTTTTTCCCTGTCTTTGAAACGGGAATGAGAGAAAAAAAAAATGTAAAAAAAGAACCCACGATTAGACTTCTCTCTCCCTTTTTCCTTCTTCCTTCCTCATTCAGACCCCAGTTCTCAATGACATCTATAGCTGGTCTCTTGATTTCAGTGTGTCTGATGCAGAAGAAAATGGAGCAGAAGAGCCATAATTGTTACAAAGTCCCATCAGTATTGTCCTGTTATGCACTGATTAATCCTAATTTCTGAGATTAAAGAAAGAAACTCCCCATCTGTGTATCTACTTTGCCCCTGCCAGAGATCTGTACTATCTCTTCTTTCTCCTTTCCTTTCCTTTCCTTTCCTTTCCTTTCCTTTCCTTTCCTTTCCTTGCCCTGCCCTTCCTTTCCTTTCCTTTCCTTGCTCCTTTCCTTTCCTTTCCTTTCCTTTCCTTTCCTTTCCTTCTTTCTCCTTTCCTTTCCTTTCCTTTCCTTTCCTTTCCTTTCCTTTCCTTTCCTTTCCTTTCCTTTCCTTTCCTTTCCTTTCCTTTCCTTTCCTTTCCTTTCCTTTCCTTTCCTTTCCTTTCCTTTCCTTTCCTTTCCTTTCCCAGCCCTGCCCAGCCCTGCCCTCAGGATGTTTGCCCTGAGAAGCTTCCACACCTGTTTTAGGAGCATCTCAAGGATGTTAGTGGCAGTTGCTCCTGGGCTTTTCACTTGCTAGGAGCTGCGCAGTTCTGTCTTGCTATTTTCATTACTTGATATTCATATGGGATTAATAGAAGGGCTAGCAAGAAGGCATGACGTGTGGCATCCTGTATACAGGGATGAATCCCAGCTTTGTGGTTAGTCTTTTTTGACTTGCATATGATGCAGCTGAGTGCCTTAACCCATAGTTGCCTGACTGTAACTCTCTAACATTACATGCAGAGATGAGTGAGGTGCTGATGATAGGCTGACGGAAGCAACCAAGGAGAATGGCAGGGCTGGCGTGACTCTCTCTGATTGCTGGGGCCTGTCTTCACTGGCACATCAGTTTGTCCCACAGGGAAGCTATCAAAGCCCAGGATGATTTTTACATTACCATACGTGCCAGTGTCCAGGCATGCATTTTTCTGTCTTAATGTGGCTAAAAGGTTGCAACCATTCCTCTCAGAGCAGAAATCTCTACTGTCATCTATGAATTATGTCATGCTCAACACGCTCTAAAGCACTGCAGCAGGGGATGTACTCTAAATGCACTAAGAAACTGAAACTACTGCAGAATGCAGATGACTGCCAGCTAAATAGACTTTCTCACTGGGAACTACCAGTGCTCGCCAAACTGCAGTGGGTGGCCATTGCTTTTCTTGGGGAATGTGAAATGTTTGTTTGGTTCGATAGAACCCTGAGTGAGACCTGTGTAAGGGAGAGACACCTACCTCCCACTGAGATCCTGCAGCACCACACTCAGCAGAGGGACTGCCGCTGATGCCCTGCCTGTACAGACAAGGGGGCTGAGGGCTCCAGGCAGGGCAACCCCCATAAAATACTCTTAGGTTAGGGATTTTTTTTTCTCTCCTTCTGGTCCTGAAATATGTTTGTATTTTACGTTTCATCTGTTGTATTTTAGGCTCTACTACAAAAGCTAACTACTTTACTGGAGCAGGAACTCTCCTGCTGGAACCAGCCAGTTTAGTCCTATTATTCTGTTACCTTTTCTCTGAAATTGGCCCAAGTCAGAGGCTTATGGGGAAGACACACCATTGAGGAGAGGTGGCTTGAGTACCAGAATGCTTCCAGTAATAGACAGTAGTTTTCAATTGCAGAACTTTGTTTTGTGGAGAATTTGTAATGTTGCTGAGAAGTGATCCTTTGTAAGGATTTTCAGTATATGTACTTGTTACATAGAAATGGAGCAGGTATGGCTTTTTGCATTGAAAAAATGAGGGAATAAAGCAAATAAAAAAGACCGATTTGAATCTTTTTTCTGATATTGATAGTAAATGCTCTTTCATCTTTCTCATATTCTTCCTGGTTAAAGCTTTTTGAAACAATGTGAACATTTCCTTGTGGTCTTTACAGTTTAGACACCTGTAAGCACATCACGGTGCTTTTCCACGTTAGCCAATTCTTCTAGCAGCATCAGCCAAAGGAAGCTGTCTGGTGCCAAGGAAGCTGTGTAATTGCGAAACTGTGAAGCAAGACACACCAAGAGGAATAGGAATTGGTTTATCCCTTCGCACACCAAGAGGAATGGGAATTATTTTATCCCCTCCCAACCCTGCCCCATTCTGTGCAACTTCATTTTCAGAGCAACGATTATCCTGGCGGCTGGATAAGCTTACTTGGGCTTGCCCTTGCTGGGCTATGTCAATTAGTCCTAATCTCCATTGCTCATGATGCACATTTCTGAGTAGCTTCTTGGCTCAGTTCAGGTGTGGAATCCTCTTTTATCGGGTTAGGACCAGCTTCATGCTGGCCTCCAGCAATGGGTGGAATGGTTTCCTGGCCCTGCCTGTCTCTGTGATCCCTACACCTGGCTCTTTCTTTGGGGTGAGGGGGGCAACACTGACGTTAGTGATGCTTTGTCGTCGTGTGTGTCCCGCCCCCCCCCCATCCCTTTTTTGCATTCAGAAGCCCTCTGGGGACCCAAATCCATCTTTCACACCGAGCAGCAGCAGTGATGCTGAGGAAGGGGAGGGGAGGGATGGCAGCCTGGTTTCCAGGAGGACTGCACTGCTTATCAAAGGGACTGTATCCAGGCAACCCACTTCCCCTGTCTGAGACAAGCACACACAGCTGGGACTTTGGAAAACTAAGAAGAAGCTACTGTAAAGAGCGGGCTACAGGAAGGAGGAGAGTGGGATATGGTGCAGGGAGGGAAGCCATGTTATTTTGAGCAGCTTATTTCTGCTCTGGCATCAGCGTGACACTGGGCCTGGCAACAGGAGCCAATGGAGCCACCCAGATGCTCTTTTCCAGGTCCTCATGGAGACAAGGGAAAGGGAGCGGCTTGTTCATCCTCCCACAGGACTGGGATGGGGAAGGGCTTGCCCTGCCTCTTGCAGGAGCCATTCCCCAGCTCCCCTGGGAGGCAGGAGGAGAGTGCACTGTAACCCTGCCTCCCAGCACACGGTGAGGAGAAATCCTGTATTGTTTGGAAAGCTCAAATCCTACACGTTAAGGGCCAAAACCATAAATGAATGGACAGACCCACTGGCACAGGCAGACAGAGATGCCATGAGCCCTTGGAACGCCCGATGCTCGGGTCCTCCGCAGCCAAGTGGCTCAGGAGTTAGTACTTTATTGCTTTGGTGACAGCTGCATCACTTTCTATTGGCACCATGTGCAGGTGAGTTTTAGATCCTGCACTCCTGCTTTGACCGAGGTCCTAGGATTTGGGCCCAGCTTCAGACCTCACCTGATGTTTTACCAGCCAGGAGCTGGGATGGGCTGCCAGCAACTCTGCAAAACACAGGTAAAGCCTCTCCACGGTGGCTGTCTTGATTCTCTCCCTGAAGACTAAGACCTGTCTTTCTCCAGGACACAGCACCCTGTGTTGGCCGGATGTTCACCCTTCACTGGCAATTCCCATCCGATGGGAAGGTAAGAGGTGTGTCCTCTAAGTGGAGCTGCCTACATGCCTTCTCCTGACATGGGCCTGGCTTTGAAGTGTAGGGACTCCCCAGGGGAAGAGGAAGCCCACAGCCCTTTGGCAAGAGATCCTCCAGGCTGGCAATCTGAGGGAAGTAAAATTGCTCTCCATTTCTGTTTCCTCTTTTTCTCAGTCATGCTCCAACAGTGCACATCCTCCTTCATCTCACTTAGCCCCCTTTGTATACCACAATTCTCCTCATCCTATCTCCCCATCTCTTTTCCTACTCTTCCTTTACCCTCTCCTCTGTCCTCCTCTGCCTCTTTCACATGCTTTTTCAGATCTGAGCCCCATCACCCTGTCCACATGGGCTGGCAAGCCTGCTTAATAAGCAGAGCTAGGCTAGGAGGGGCTCCTACCCACGGCCCAGGCATTTCCTGACCTTTCAAGTGCCTGTCTCGGAGGAGTACCTCAGTTGCCTGCCCTTTGACTTTTTTCAGTGCTTCCTAACCTGTGACTGAGTAGCTCACAAAGTGCCATTTGCCAAGAGGAGAGAAATAAACTCGGGGGGGGGGGGCTTGGAAAGAGCATTAAGGAGCTAAAAATAACCAACCATGGGTCAACTCTGAATGAGCCTGAGGCACTTCTCCTCCCCCAGCCCCCAGCTGATGCCGCAGTCAAAGAGAGGACAAGCAGCCATGAAGAATTCTCTGTCTTCAGCAGCAGCTCCTCTCCCTTCCCTTAGGGCATCCCTGCTGCCAGGACAGGGATTGCCACACTGCTATAGAAAGAGGAAAACAAAACAAATGAAAAGGAATCTGCCCCAAAATAACCCCTCTGCCTCCTGGCACCATGTCAGCCACAGAAAGTTTTGTGAATCAGAGATGTTAGGCAGGAAAAGACCTATTAGTTCCCATCGACTCTCCAGCCAGGGGAGTGGGAGAAGGAGAGGTTAGTGCCAGATTATCCCCTCCAGCCTATTTCAGTCAAGTCTATTCAGATAGGAAATTCTCCTTAGAACCAACAGACAGAGACACAGCTCTCAACAGCCTCGCCTTTGAACACAGTAGCAGTGAGCTCTGTCACCCTTCGGGGATCCATCCAGGTCTGATTCGGAACAGCATATAGGGATGAAGCGATGAAGATTACAAAGCACCTTGACATAACATCTGGTGTTTGCTAAGATCTAACTAAGGAAATAAAAAGAAAGAAAAAGACTCGAAATATTTTGATTCTCCTAACCCATGACTTGCATGAGTAACAGTTTCACTAACTTGCATGAGCATTAAGAAGAGAATATGAAACACAAAGCAGAGGCAGTTGTTTTTAACATGGCTGGGGAAATGACAGTAGTACTACTAATTTAAACACGTTACATATCGTATTTTAAAATCCTACATTTAATTGTAAAGATCGCAGAGACCAACACTCAAAAATAAAGAGGTGAGAAATGCATGTACAGCAGTCCAGTCTTTTACTCTCATTTCTCTTCTCTCAGACCCCTACCTATTCAGTATACCAGGTGTCCTGAAGTGTTCAGCCCAGCAAATTGAACCAAACTCAGATTTCAATCTCTAGTTTCCCTCACCAGTCTTCCTACAGCCTGAGTTTATGGACAAGGAATTTAGTACCGTTAGAAGGCTTGATGTTTTTTCAAATGCACGTACTACTGAAGACAGTGATGCACACCTTGCCAGCCGATTTCACAGCTGTGAGCTGACAGACAAGAAATGTCAGCATGCAGATATAATTAATTCTGATCCAGATTCCATAGGAGAGCACTTCTGTGATTGCATATGCTTTTCCCTGTTTTGTCAGTGTTCCTGCGACCCTTCTGCTGTCACTGACCAACTTCCCCATCCCTCCTGCTATCTTCTACACCATCTTCTTGCCTGTCCCTGCCATCCAACTGCTGCTCCTCTCATGCTCTGAAACCTTACAGAGAGAGCTTAAGACAGGAACCAAAGGATACTAGCCAGGTGGGGAGGATGGACGCAGTAGCGATGAGAAGCATGATCACATAGATTTGCCATGTATGGTGCTACATGCTGGGATTCATTTCAAGGTTTGAGGAGCTTTGTTTCTCTAACTATTTATATTATGGAACAAAAATAGATCAGCAGCTCTGCAGTAGGGAGGGGAAGTGGGTGAGATCCTCACAATTTTTGTGAATTCCCCTCCCTTTGACAGTAAAATGGGAAAGAATAAAATTGGCTACAGAATTGGCTACTTCCCGTGTGTCGTCAGCCCACTGAGCACTGTACAGTGATGGAGGAAAACAGTCTCTGCACAGGAACTTCAGACAAACTGAGACTTCCCAGCACTCAGAGAGAGGATATTCCCACTGGGTTCCCTGAATTCTTCCCTAATGACCCCGCTGACAGCTGTGCACATCCACTGATGTGATGTAAAGGTGTGGGAAGCTCAGCCAAATACATGCAGGGACTTGTGGAGAGATAACCCACCTAGTACACCTCTTCAGGCAGGGCTAGATAGTACAGAGCATGGGGAAGGGACAAAATGGCCCAATAATCATGGTGAGGGAGAAGATAAGCTGGTGAACAGGCCTAGAGAAGACCCAGGAGAAGGATGTGGAGTGTCTCATCAGAAAGCCTCAGGAACAGTTCAGCTAACATTTGCCAGGAATGCTATCCTGAATGGAACGATCATCTAATCCTACCTTCCAATCCTGTGACCAACCTAACTAAACTCAGGCACCGGTTTAAAAGGTAGTCTGCAGGATGCTCTTACAAGATGCTTCCTGAATTTATTTTCTCTTGTGTTTTAAAGAGAGTCTTCTAGCCTTAAGAAAAAACTGTTTGACATGGCTGGGGAAGTGTAGAGTTGAAGCCAAGTCTGTGAGAAAAAGTCTACTCAGTAGCAACTTTATTTTCAGTTCCCAGCACCTGAAACTGGAAGGCTGCCATTCCTCTCTAATCCCAGAGCACAAACCAGAAAAGCCTTTTCCCACTGCAAACTCCATTAAGATACCACACTTGCCTTTTTTCAGAAAGGAAACCTGAACTCTATCAATGAGCAGTCTGGTATCCAGCAGAGAAGTGTGACTCATTCTTTCTTTGTCACAGTCACAAAAGCCAGGATAGGACGTTGTCCCTGATGGCAGGAGACACAGAGGATGACCCAGAAGGTCATCCTAGGAAAGCCTTTCTTCCAGTCCTGTGTTCCTTGCCCAGTGCAACTGAGAGAGGAACAATGCTTTCAATGTTGAGAGAGAGGATCAAGAGACTTGAATTTGTCCCTGCCTTGCCGCTGACTGTGTAGGGTTTAATGTACCCCTTCTATTACTTTACCTGTAAAACACAGGCAGTAAAACGCACTAAACACAAGGAAACGGTAGAATTCAATGAATGGATAATTGTGTATCTCAGGAACAAAGTATACATTTCTAATTAACTGAGAGGATCATTCTTTATTACCACCAGCCTTTGTAAAGCACTTCAATTGCTTGGAAAGAAACATATGACACACAGTTAGCAGTACACATTATTAAATTATTAATTCATTCTACCATTCTATATGCCTGCATATTTATAATGTGCCAGTTGCTTTGGTTTCTAGATGAGGAATGCACAGTATTGAACTCAAATTAATGAAATCAAATACTTTACACTACATGCTTCTAATTAGAAATGCTGCAGATGATCTCCAAAATGATATTGTTAACAAAACAACATATGTCTTGCTTTGTTCACAAGCTTTTCAATGCTGCAGTTGGTGATATAGTTTGGGATCCCCAAGACAAAAGATGTTACATAAATATCAATCCAAAAGTATTTCAACAGTTTCTCTCGCCAACAAAAGCCCCAAGGCTTGCTGCATACTTAGCATAGTTGTTTATTTATTACTTTTACTATTTTTATTATCACTGTTTTTACAAAGTCAAGTAATACAACATATTAATTATGATTACAGATTCTCTGATATATTTCCTTTAAGATGGGAACTAAATCCCAATGACTACCTCCCAGTTTGGGTAGTTAATTTCTACCTTCTCCCACTTCCTCTTGAGTTCCAGCTGGATATAATCTGACTCTTCCCTTCCTTCAAAGATGATGCAAGTGCTGCTCTGTAGGGTTAAATAATTGTCACGTTCAGCCCTAAGAACGACTGGATTTCAGCAATGGGATAAGCAATTTCTATATTTTATTTATAAACACTTGGCATATTTCCAATTAAAATGTTTACCTAAAGAGCTACTTTTCAAAAATTTGCAGGTAGTGATTCTTATCCCTTCTCTTTTCATTTCTTTCTAGTCCAGATTCCCTGGTCTAACTAGGAGGGAGGGTTATGGAACGCAAAAGTGGCTTAAAACTACTTAAACACTTCAGTAATTCTGGGGCTATTGGAGGGTCAGTTTAGCTCCTGGGCATTGTGCCAGTGGCATCACCCACCTGGGACAGGGCAGAGATGGGAGATGGGACCTGCAGATCTGAGCCTGCATGGGCCAGAGGAAGAGAAATCATCCACCAAACTAAGACTGGGAAGCACAGTTGCAGGATGAAAGGGCAGCAGTTACAAGAACTGAAGATTTCCAGAGGCAGTTTTTAACCACTGGTTTGAGAATCAGCTGTGATTTCCACAGCTACATCTACCAAACTGGACTGAACCACCTCCAGCACAGAAAAAGCCTCAAGGGGGAGATGAAAAGTTTAATTAATTAATGCTTGTAAAATGCTTTGAGACCCTCAGATGGAACACACTAGAGAAGTAGAAAGACTTAATTATTTTTATCATTGATAGTGGGGGGGTGATGGGTAACTGCTTCTTATTGAGATATAGGCCTTTCATTCTTTTGAGTTGGATCTGCTATGCATATGGTATCTGAGCGAAGAACAGCTGGAGAGAAACAGTGAAATTATAATCTCAAGGATTTGGTTTGTAAGAACACCTTTTCAGGGATATTTGCTCAATGCAGTTGGCCAACATTATGTCAGACCTGCTGTTAAACAGGAACTGGGCTATGGCATGAGCACACTTAAACCAGCCACTGAATTGTTCCTTTGTCTCCTGCCTCAGCAGTTCTTTTTCTCTTATTTCCCTTTACATCATTTTGCAATGGGAAACATAGCTGTTAGCTAAACGGCAGCAAAATATTCATACTGACATTATCAGAGCTAACCCCCTGAATAAGCACAAGGAGGTATTGGCTAGCTTACCAGGACAGGAAAACAGACTCCAGATCCCTTCACCTTCACGTCGCCAGGTCCAGCCCAGTCTAGATTGATAGTTGCAAAAATGCTATTTGACAGCTTTTTGGCACTCTGGACAAAATGAACTGGGCAAGGGAAGGATGGAAAAATCTCAGCCCAAGTCCCACTGGGACAAGTATCAACACTACAAATGGCACTGCCTGCCAGCTTAGAAAAGAGGCCATTGCATTCCTCAGACACACTGCTTCCAGGAGGGCAGGAGCAATAATGTCAGGGCTATGTTCAAGAAACTGGCCCTGTCCTGCATGTACCTTTTAGACTCCAAAATTAACTGAGTGCCTTCCCTCAGATAAATACCCACTTTAAAGAGCAGAGAGGCAGTGGGTATCAGCCAGACAAGGGAGAATCTTATTTGCAGGCAGTTTCCTGAAAGTAGCTGCTTTTAGGAGTGTGCCTCAGGAAAGAAATGGGAATTACTGCTAGTAACAATCTGTCATAACTCAATGTTACTAAAATACTTTGCACCCCAGCACTGCATTCATTCCTAGTTTGTTTGCAGCACAAAGCATACCTCATTTGGAATAAAACATGGCTAGACAGAGGAAACTGACTCTCAAAGTTACAGTATCTTAGGCACCGTTGTGCCTCCCTATGACACCTGGGCACTACCTTGTCCTTGGCATATTTTTCCTTACCCTGATGAGGTGCCCCTTCAGGTGTTCTTTCAAATGCTGTGGTCAGCATGGATCTTGCTGCAGTTGCACATGTACCTCACGTGCATAAGTCTGGATTTTTTAAAGAATGATGTCTGGCATGGCTGTGCATGAACCATGTGGTTCTGGTACTCTGAAGTAGGGGGAAAAAAGCAGAGCAGCTGAAACTTTCTGTTTCCTCATAGTCTCATGGCTGTGTTAGCTTGTGGGTGTGTCAACGCAGTCACAAGGCCCATGTGAATTATCTCAAAGAACAACCGTTATCACAGGGTATGTCGCTTCTATTTCTGATCAGAATGCAGGACCAGCTCAGAACAATGCAAAGAAGCAATACTGCTAGTATCACTCAAACAGAGATTGGGATACTTGTCTCCCAAAGGTGAACTTGGCTCTGGCAGCTAGATCCAAAGCATAACACTGAGAAACGGTGAGCAGATTTCCCATGGGCCAAGAATTCGAATAGCGGCATATCCTTCAAGCACATGGTCTGGCCACTTTCTCCTCCTGTTCCATCCTGCCATAAAACAAGGGGATCACTGAGATCTGTTACTGAACAAGAACAGAGGTGAGCGCTGCAAAATGATGGAACTAAAATCGAGGGCCTGAATTTGCAGTGAAGCTGCCCTGAACTTTATCGCTTGTAATGAAGTGATAATCCACTTTCTGACATTCACTGGAAAGGTTAAATGAGTGAACGGAGAGAGAACTCAGCTGATCTTTGTCCATGGTTCCTTATGGGATCCATGTCTGATAAATTATGTGTGTTACATGGGTTAGACAGCCCTGTTTCTTTCTACAAGGTGCAAGATCACTGCAGCAAGGCCTCTCTGAAGTTTCTTGGTACTGCAGAAGTCCAAACTCGAGCAATTCAGGATTCACTATTTCCTTGCATCTGTAGTGGTTTGAGTCCTGGATGAAATGGATTTACTCTGACAGGCTGACAGGATGGCAAAATTCATAGGTTAAAGTTTTGAAGCTCAGGCACAGCAGCAAAAGTCAGGCATAACCAAAGTGCTGTCTAAGCACCACCACGTCAGAAGGGGCAGAAGGAAGGCCCCAGCCACATTCCGCGGCAGGAGCACAGGAGCACTTGGATGGCCGCAGCTCCTCCACAGCCACATTCATGTGCAGGCGTACAACCCTGACCCAAGCCCAAACTACAGTTAGACCCTTTTATTAGATGAAGAATTGAAGCATGGAGGAAGACAGACCCAAATTCAAAAGCTGTTCAGACACCTAATGATGCAGACAGATGCCAGCTGGTATTTTCAGAAAACACTGTTCAGCAGCTAAGACATCAGTACAAATCTGCCCCCAAATCAGCCTACAACCAAGCAGAAAATCACAGGGGTCGAAGAGGAGGAGAGATCCCCACGGGAACAGCAAGCTGCTGGGTGTCAGCTGCTCCCCAGGAAGCACCTCGGTACACGCTCCTCTCCTTTGGTAAACGTGAGGTAGCGTGAGGCAGCTTGTCCATCAACAGAAGAGGAATGAACTGTCTCAGGTTTAGTGTGGCATAAAGGAGTGTAAATGGATATGGTGCTGCTAGTCTCTGGATACAAAGACGACTTACAAGCAGAGCATTACAGTTCCTGGAAAGAAACTCTAACAAACTCAGAAAAGAAACCATTCTGACCTACTTTCGCCACCATTAACCTACTCCTTCCTTAAAAGCTTAAGTAGATACATTCACTTGTTGCTAGGCTCTCAGCAGCAGGATTTGAAGTCCAGGGATTCCAGTTACGCTCAGCAAAGGAGCGTGTTGTGGTGCCCTGGATACAAAGACCGTGTCTCCCATCCCTACCCTCACAAACAGGAGGACTGATAGTTTGAATGCTTCTGCTGCTCTCAGTTGAGCTCAACTTTTGTGAAAGCCTGTGAGCAGAGAGACGGGTCTCCAAGCACCCAGAACAAAGCCCACTAAACCTTCACGGGTCACAGCTAGGCCTTTCAGAGCTGGGGGCACCACTAAACTTTGGCTAAATCAGACTGACCAGCTCATTGTGAATGAGGATGATAATATGGTAGTGTCTGACTTACCAGGGAGATGGATATGCAGCGGATGAAGGTGAGGCTAAAAAAGCAGATGTACTTGACCTCTCTTTCAGGGTCCTCTGAGGACTTTCAACTCGCACCCTGTCTGAGAGCACTGGTGACCTGGCCTCAAAGATGGGAAGGCAAGAGGAGATGCATGGGATTTTAACAACAAAGTGTGTTTGTAGTTCCACTAGAGCTGAATCCAGGAAATGTCATTGTTCACAGCATGGGCCATGACCCCCGCAGCCTGCTTTGGAGGCAGTGACCTCTGCCAAACGGTGACAGAACTCAGCTCTTAGGTTCAGCTTAATCCTGACCTGCAGCTCCACCTTTTAGCCCCTGGCTTCCCAAATCTCTTTGACAAGACACTGAACTCGTGACCTACAGAATCCTCTTTTATCCCAGTCCTTATCCCCCTCTGTCTCCATCTATCATTTCATCGCTCTGAGCTCTGCCAAAGCCTCTCACTCTGGATCTGTGACACTCTTCTTATTCCAGTACTGAATATTAATATTAGCAATACCATTCTCACCAGTAAACTCCTCTCTCTGACCACTGCCAACACTCCTCGACCCTGACAATACATGGTTTTGTTAGCCAGGCTGACCAATTAAACTACACCCCTCCCAACCTAAAGTGCCTCTGCTACTGCAACTCAGGGCTCGCCCTCCCTCCAGCTGTGTTGATGCACCTCCCTCCTAAGAGGCTCTCAGCATACTTTTTTCATAATGGCTACAGCCTGCAAAGATGCTGAAACAGGAAGCCAAATGACTGCTGCACGACCTTGGGAATGCAAATTCCATGTGTTTGCAAAGTCAAAGCAAGCCATTTCCTTCCCCAGTCCCTCCTCCCTCCGCAGGCGTGCAAGCCACAGCTAATGGGAAAACACACAGGCACACACAAAGCTTTGTCGATGCTAATTGCCAGGAGCTGAGGCCCAGTCATCCTGTTGACTAATTTGTCAGCCGCTGCTGACTCAGCAATCTGGGGGGACAGTTTCTCTGAGGCGCTCAAGTGCATTGGGAAGTAAATGGCTCTTATTGTTCTTTCCTTCCCTTTGCTCCCCTGTCTGTATTTCTGGACAATTCCTGCCCCGGGCTTGACCTTGGCTGCAGCAGTGACTGGAGGGCTGGGATTGCCATGGCTGGTGGGCCTCTCATTAAACCCTAATGGGAACAACAGGCTCAATGGTGGTAGGAGAGAGAGAGGGGGGCACGTGTGACCTGATCTGGAAATAGCATGTGCCCGAGCAGGCCAGGGCAGAGAGCAAAGGGCTGACCTGAATTATGTGTGTTGCATGGCATAAAAACAAGTGAGATCAACAAACTAGGCGCTGTCTGGAACAAACGTCCTTAAACCTGCCTGAAATATGCAGGACTTCCTCACTGAGTGCTGCCCCTGCCCTTTGCTTAAACAGCAGACTGGGCGTGAGCCCAGGCAAAAGTCCTCTGGCCAAAGGGCAAAACTGCTGCTGGTGAACTGCAGATGACACTGGAAGAGGCACAGGCATCCCTGGGCTGATGCTGCAAGCAGGAGGACAGACACCTGCAGCCGCTCCACCCAGCAACGTGCAGTTCTCTACAGTTGTGCAACAGGCATCCCACACCCTGGCAACGTAGGGACCTGTTTGTGGAAAAGGTTACCTGAAAATGAGAGACAGAGACAGCAGAGGAAGAGACAGAAGACAGGGCCCTGTGAAATTCCCTTTTGCCCAGACTGCTCATGGAGAACTGTGCCCCAAAGGGCACAAGCAGGACAGCCCATATAGCACACACATGTCTACCTCAACGCACAGCTGCCAAAACCATGTATGTCCCCTCACTGCACCACAGCTGCATGCTCTTCTATAGAGCACGCATCTACATGGAGGGAGAAATGCTGCCACATGCTAACAGATATCCCATATGCATCCATTTATTTGTCCATGGGGCTTCTGTATGGGCATACTGGTGTGGTGTCTCTCTGTCCCGAGCGTGCTCATCAGCGTGCCCAGCTCTGCCCACAGGCAGAGCTGACTCAGTCCACCCCTGACTGAGTAGTTCTCTCAGTACTGTGAAACTTTAACTCAGCTGAGAGCAGCAGAGTCCGATCCTTCCTCGGAGACTGGCAAGCAGAGCGCATTTCTGCAGTCACTGCGGAGGGAGTGCTATGCATGCATAATACTCGTTGGCAGAACGGTACAGCCAGGGATTCTGTTGCAGTTTCGTCTGCATAATTCATTATCAATAATACTGTGAATTTTGGCAATATTTTCACTGAATAAATATTCGCAAATACATTTTCACTATTTACCCAGCTTTGGCTCTGTCCCATTCCATTTAATATGCAGCTCTATCAGACTTTGCTCCCAGGTAGGAAAATAAGCTGGATCCTGTAAGATGCATGGAGCCCAGTAAGTTTTAGCCAGTTTTGCAATCAGCAGGTGGCATTTATCTAATTATCTCTTTCTTACAAAGAGGTTTGCTATGCAATGTTTTCCTAACCAGCCTGGGAATCCCAAAGGTGTTTATTAAGAGGTCTGGGCAATTACAGTATGTACAACTTCTATCTGTGCATTTTCTTTAAATTCTTTGGTTTGTAGCTTCTCAGAAGTAGCAATTTTGCTCTTTTTCACTTTGACCTTTATGCTCTGCTGACTGTAAACAGACTATTTTGGACAAATGGCTCTTCTTTTGGAGGGCATCCTGCATGTCAATAACATGAGTGGGTCCTCTGAAGATAGCAGGCATGTTTCTTTCAGGGTCATTGTTTTGAGAAAGCCCTAGAAAACAAACATCCTTCTATCTTTCTCCTGCTGCCAAACCAGATATGAAATAAAACTTTCCAGGATAGTCCCGTGCTTTCTTCTAAACATCCTCGGTATAGCCTGCTCTGTTCCTGACTTGCAGGCGTCTAGATCATTGTTAGGCTGTTAAAGAATTTGCTTCTATTCCAGGCTTTCTGAAGTTTACGTTCTCCATCTCTTTCTGTCCATCTCAGTTTAGTTACAAATCTCTCTCCTCCTGGGAATTTCTCTGCTCTGCTGGTGAGTCTGCATCCTCTTATATGGCTCATAAAGAGCTCATGGACACTTGAGAGGTTCAGAAGTCTATAATGAAAATAATCATTCAGCTGCATAAAAATACTGAGAGACTCTAATTTCTATTGAGGACAAATCACACAAATGTGGCCCTTCTAAGCCAAACCCATTTTGAAATAGGATGTTCCAACAAATCACTGGAAGACTTTTTCAGAGACAAAAACCTTCTCACTTTCCAGACATCTCCTTTATTAAATGCCTCATCCAGTTCATTGCAATCTCTCCATATTAGGCATAATACCAAACACTAAAATAAATCAGATAGAGAGAAAGATGAGAGTGATGAAGTTGGGATCTGAATTGTCACAGAAAATTACTTTATAATGTTAAATTAGACTCATGGCCACAGTCCCATAAAAGTGGATATTTATCACACAGAGAGACAGACCCTTCGTCTCAGCAATACTCTATGTATGTATTAAGTCCAAGGACAGAGGTGGCCTTAAACCACCTTTGGTGTCACCAGTCATGGGGTGCTGGGTTCTGTGATGTAAATTAGAGCAGCCCAATGAGTCTCACTAAAGGGGCTTGATTTTTTATGGAGATGCTGCGAATCAGTCACACACAGGCATAGAGTCAAGTCCCTTTACCTTGGATGGGTTCACATAGCCCGGCAATAAGACATGTGCCACAGCATTTCTCTCCTCCAGAAGTCAGCCTAGGGCCTAGGTTATGGACCCGTCTATCCACCACCACGGCATTGCAACCTGCACCTGCTCAACCAGCTTCAGAGAGTGAGTGCAATAAGCTCCTTGGACTGCTCTGTAAATCAAGGGGTAACGCAGACCAGACGTGTACCGCCTTTTATTCCTACTGCAAAACGTGTTCCAGTTTTCCAAATAAATGTTAGCTTTTGTTTCCTTTCCTGAGATTGGAGGATATTTCTGTAATGCATGAAGAACTGATGGAGAAGGAAAACCCTGCCTTTTTTATTTTAATGTAGGTACTTTCATCTTATCTATGACAGAAAATAGCTTCTTCAACCATCAGCTTCTCATGTGGAAATTATGATTCCTAGCGAAAATTTGGACCCAACAGAAAGAGATGAGGACATGACCCTGAAACGCTACAGTCTCTTTCTCCTTGTCCCTCTCTTTTTTCTTCCCGTTTCCTCTGCCTCTTAGTCCAACATTCTCTTACTTTCTCTTTAGTAGGAATCAAGGATTTCAGTAACACAAATTTTAGCACCAAAGACATCTCCTGCAAAAGCTGGGTAGTTTGGATCCAGGGCTCTATACCTCCCACTTAGCTTCTATTTTAGTTACAGCTGACATATGCTTCAATCTGGGCATGGGATTAAGCACACAGGTTACGAGACAATTCTGTCCACTCAGTATAAAACTGCATCACTGGGTTCCCACCCCTTTTCTTTCACTTGAGTGAGTTGCAGCCTTTCCCTCCTCCTTTTTCTACTTGTGATAGCATATCCCAAAAGAGTTAAGTAGCGCATTGTCCCCTTCCCGCGACTGAGGAATGAGGTTGCTAAATTATATTCATAGGTCCCATTCTGCTTTGTGACTGTGTAAAATTAAAGGCCTTTCCTGTCTGAACAGGTTTACAAAATCCTGGAGTTCTGCTGCTATTGTTACGGTGCCTAGGAAAGTGCTTCCCAAGCAATAGCAAACCAGGCCCAACTCTGCATAAGGGACTTTTCTGAAGGAGGGACGAGGAGCCAGTGCCACTCCTGCAGATTTAGGAGACAAACAAGTGGCTTCTCATGAAAGAAAACAAGCAGTTTCACTGGAAACTGCAAGGGCACCGGGCTGCACGGTCCCCTTTTCAGTACCTTGGCTTGAACAGAGACACCCTCAGTCTCTCCTGCCACTTCCCAAAGGGGCCCCAGTCACTAAAGAGCAACGCAAGATACTTCTTTGGGTGACCGTGCTTCTGGCAGTGCAATGCTGGGGAAGGCTGAAGGGTCAGTGGGAAGCTCCCACGTGGCCCCACTTCTGGGCGGCAGCTCTGAAGCAGGGACAGCCAAGCTGCGCTGCAGAACTGACTCTTGTTCTACACCACCAACCAGAGGTGTTTTGGAGGAACTCATCGAGGAACAGTACCTAGGCACAGAAACAGCATTAAAACATGGGCTACATTGGTCCTTAAAGCCCCTTTCCCCCTCAGTTTTCTCCGAGGGATGGGTTTTTCTTCCTGATTTTGTCTTCCCCTCTTGCTACCCTCCCTGTGTTCCCATCTGGCCTGCTCTCAGTGAGACCTTGGACACCCTCTCACTGCCTCCGGTTTGCCATCTGGGGTTGGTAACACCAACCTCTATCCCACAGGGATGGGCTTGTGGGGGTGATATTTGGTGAATTCATGGCTACAGGCACTTATGGCCTCACTAGAGATGAGGAAGCGACTATTTTGGTTGCTGCTCTCTCTCCCACAGGCCACTTCTCAGGCTCGGGTCAGCATGACGCCCTGCCTAAGGTTCTCGTGCCCTTTATATAGGGGCGTGACGGTTCCTGAGCAGAGCCTTCCTCACCCAGGTTATTTCTGTATCAGCGTTGCTGCACGCTAGGCTCCCGAAATCCGGTGCGATCCAGGAAGAGGTGATTCCTCCTCTGCCTGCCCTGCTCACAGCAGGTTGTCACCTACTCCCTGAGCTAGGCCAGCTGCTGTGCTGTAGCTTTGCTTTTACTTGGGGAATTACATGCTAAGATGGTTCCTCCTTCCCATCCCCCATATCTCCAGCCACAAAAACAAGCAAATGCTTGTGAGCTAATCCTGTGCAGAGACTTTATTAAATAAATACAACCGGTACTGGTGACTTGTTTGTTTGGGGTTGCTTTTTCTTGCATTTGCTATCTTTGGAAAGCTAATCCTCTGGAGTTCACCCAGCGATCCCAGTCACCTCCAAATAACACTTACTAATAATCTCAATAAACCCATCTCCTAAGCAGCAGCCACTACTGCCTGGCACTTAAGTACACAGAACACCTCAGCAGCTCTGCTTCAGCTCACACCTTTGTTTATCTTGATCGTCAGTGAAAAGGAGCACTTGCTCCATACATTCTCAAATCTCCCCAAAAGGCTCCTTTGGGCAGGGTGACTGAACACATCAGTGAAGGGGAAGGCCGTCAGGAGGATGTGACTTGCAGGCTTCCTCTCTTCCTCTGCCCCACTCCAAACCAGCTGCTGAGCACTTCTCACAAGGCTGCTCATATCTGGGGTAACAGAGCCATATTAGATGCATGTGTAGCCATAAACACAGAGAAACTGCTTGATTTCTACAGAAAAATTAAAGCTCCCCATCAAGATAATGATCCTAATCAAAGCAGGGGAACCTGGGGACATACTCTCCACATTTTTGGTGCGTGGTCTGATACTTGTGGCAAGAGATGGGGTGTCAGGACATAGAGATTCTGTTCTCATCTATTTCATTAACTTTGTGTGTGAAGCTGGGACAAGTAACAAAAGCAGAGCTCCATCAGGCCCCAAGAATGGATTGTAAGCACTGCATGTGTCTCAGTTCAAAACTGCAAACCTAACTCCTCCTATGTTCTGCAGCCTAATTTAGGGTCCCCGAAAACTATGCCAGGCTCTTGTTTTTAACACTGTATTTCCCCTGGTGCTTGCAGACCCTCATGCCTTACGGCACTGAGGAGCTCAGTGCTGATCTCATGCTGAACTCTCCACTTTGCTCCTGAGGAACACCAAACTGGCACGCAAGTCCCTATCAAATGAGTCTTCACAGAGACTGCTCCAGTAAAAGTATCTGTTTCCTTCAAAGCAACTCTGTAAGAGGCACTGCTCTGCTTAAGTATTATTAACCCCTGGTGTTGCTGATGGGAAAACTAAAGATCAGTGTGAAATGACTAGTTTAAAGCAGACAGACCAGTGGCAAATCAGGTACCAAGGCCGAAAAAGGACTGGAGATTTCTTGCATGTGGATCCTCAGTCTGAACAGACAGACCCCTTTGAAGTTCTTTAGTTTAATGATTTAAGCACAGCTTATTATATGCTCTGAAATATCTGGATGACAGACATTATGCATATTACCACTGTAATTTGTCTGTATGCCTCATTCAGAATGGCTGACACTAGAGGCAGCTTCCTTATTGTGCCACTGGTGAAATCTGATGTTTGCCTCAGTCTGGCTCCACTTTTTCTGACTGGTTTTCAGCATTCTCTGTTTCACAGGGGGGAGGAAGTTCTTGGGAAAGATGCCAGGGTCTTGGCCTCAATTACACTGAGAAGTGAGGCAGTTCCAAACCTCCACCAACAGAAACTGATAGAGAAGTCTGTACCACTGATGCCCTGTAATACTGGAACTGGCATGGCAGAGGCTGGGCAGAAAGAGAGAATCCTATTTCTAATACAAGCTCATCCTTACTTACTGCCATCTCTTCAGAGTCAAGGCAAGGTTAAGCCAAATACTAAGAGAATTAAGAGGTTTGCAGTTTTTATCCTACATTAACCATTTGGCCTCACCCCTCCAAGCACCCACTTAGGATTTTATCAGCTAAACCTTCCTCCAAGACCCTTGTGAGCCATTGGGGACTACAGATTTTGGGGAGGTTATTGTTGTTCTGCTGCCCTGTGTTGTGCTCTCTGAGATTCTGAGTGCTATAGGCAGGGGCCGAATGGAGGGGAGAGACGCTAAACCTAACTGCCCACAGGAATTTGCTATGTTGAGGCCCACTATGAGTTAAAAAAACAGGAAGAAAAGAAAGAGAGACTGTACGAGAAACACACTATGAAAAGACGCCTGACTGTTTGTGCGGGCAGGATAGATTACATTTAAAACATTTGTAATGGGAGCAAGTTTGCAGTCTGATGCGGAAAAGGTAGAGAAAAGAAAAGAAATGACTGGGAAGAGAAGGTAAAAGACTGTAGACAAAAGAGAGAGGAAGGAAAAGAAATAGTCTCATTTTCTTCTTCATTCATATTTCTGAATTGTGAAGCCCTTTGTTGAGCAAGACATAAAGGAAATGCAAGCTATCCCTACATTTCCTTTCCCCTTAGTGTATAGTAAAGGCAAATTCATATGTGCACAGAAAGAAATGCAACTCCTGCACTTAAAAGGAAAAAGACTGAGCAATGCAGACACAGAATGACAGATAAATATGGAGACATACAGATCCAGATGGGCATACAGCCACAGATACGCAGTGCACACAGACGTGAAAAAAGAAACAACATGATAGCCATGTGCATGCAAGAGACCCCCCCCCAGGCATCATGAATAAAAGCAGCAATAAAATCCTTCTATTACTGGCATTTTGCACTACCAGACCGGCTTCACTGTAAAGCAAACAAAAAGCTTTTCCTTGTCAAGAGCTGCGCTCCCTGTGCCTGCCAGCCCGGCATGGCAGCGTGCAAAGGCTGCCGCACGCTCTCCCTCTTCCACCAGCCTTGAGTGCAGACACCCCGCTCGGCCAAGGTCTGTCTTTGCTGTCAGAACTTTTATTGTGCTACTAAAAAACTCAGCAAGTTTCATTTGGTTAAAACGCTGAAATCACTGCCTCTGACTAATCTTCATTTTCTAT